>NW_015169830.1:100974-102350 GCF_001447785.1 Gekko japonicus | reverse complement strand
GTGTCAAGCGCGGACTGGGGGGGGGGGGGGGGGAGGAGTGGCTATTTTCATTCGGGAGGCTTACTCCTTCAGGGCACTCCCGGCTGTGGAGATCGCAAGCGTAGAGTGTGTCGGCACGATGCTGGAGGCTGAGGAGAGTTTGGCAATTTGGGTGGTGTACCGACCGCCTAGCACACCGGCCAATAGCCTGCCGTCCCTGCTGGAGCCCGTATCAGGCTGGGCATTGGAGCACCCTTGGCTGATGGTCTTGGGTGATTCCAACGTCCATGCCAAGGACACGGCTTCCAGCCGGGCTGCGGACCCAGTGTCATCCTTGGCGGCACTGGGACTCTCAACTTGTTACAGCCCCCACGCATCGGGCCGGTCACACGCTCGATCTGATCTTCGCGGCTGGGGTGAGCGTGGACCAGATTACTGCAATGGCAGTTCCATGGTTGGACCACCAGGCCCTGAAGGCCAGTCTGAATGTTCCACCCCAACCCTGCTTAGGCGGCGAGTGGATTTTTGCTCGCCCGTGCTGCCAAATGGACCCTATGTGGCTCCAGATGGTTTTGCAGGATCGAAGCCCCCTGGCAGCTCATTGGATGAGCTAGGGGAGGATTGGCATGACTGGCTCTCCACGGCCATCGACGAGATTGCTCCCAGGTGCAGATTGCTCCAAACTCGTATTAGGCGGGCGCCCTGGTATACTCAGGAGTTGCGCCAGCTGAAGTGAGAGCTGAGACGACTAGAGAGACGGTGGCATCGCGCTCGCGACGAGGCTTCAAGAACATCCTATAGGACGTTTATGAGATCCTATGAGATGGCAGTCAAGGCTGCAAAGAGAGATTTCTATGCAACCATGATTGCATCTGCTAGCTCACGCCCGGCACAATTATTTAGTATGATTTGGTTGTTGAGAGCTCTGCCACAGGGCAGGCAAAATGTTAAGGAATTGGATATCGGGACGGTTCCCCAGGGCACTCAAGGAAGCGATGGTCCACCCTCTCTTGAAAAAACCATCTTTGGACCCCGCTGACATGGGGATTTAGGGGCTTGCCCTTCAATGGTTGGCCTCTTTTCTCCAAGGTCGGGGACAATGGGTGGCGATAGGGGATCAGCGGTCCTGGAGGTGGCCTCTCGAATGTGGGGTACCTCAGGGGGCAGTGCTATCCCCAATGTTGTTTAACATCTACATGCGCCCCCTTGCCCAGATTGCCCAGAGCTGTGGGCTTGGGTGTCATCAATATGCAGATGACACCCAGCTTTATCTGATGCTGGGCGGGTGGGCGGACTCCACCCCAGATGACCTTCACCGGGCGTTTTCAGGCTGTGGCTGGTTGGTTCAGACTGAGTCAGCTGAAACTAAACCCGGCAAAGACGGAGGTCCTGGGGCT
>NW_015169830.1:99274-99482 GCF_001447785.1 Gekko japonicus | reverse complement strand
CTGGTTTGAAATGGCGTTTTGTGCTTTCTGCGACCACGTGCGTTGATCTATGGCGTGCACTGGTCACGGGAACACCTCTGGAGTAGAAACCATTGGAAAACACGGTCTTCGGTAGGCACTCTCACCGGGCGCTCTCAGCATGTCAGTTTCAGGCACAGTCCGTTGTTGGCACACTTCATCAGGTAAAGTATACCACAGCACATAAAAA
>NW_015169830.1:90463-99210 GCF_001447785.1 Gekko japonicus | reverse complement strand
TCTGTTATAACATCTTCAGAACACCATCTTGGTTTTATGATTCGGAGTGAGTATTGGAGCACCGATATTTTTAATAACTGTATTATGTTGTATTATTGTATTTTTATACTGTTCTTACTGTTTTAATCTGGCATTTATGCCCTTGTTAGCCACCCTGAGCCTTCGGGGAGGGCGGGATACAAATATAAAGAATAAATAAAAATAAATAAATAACTTGGAGAAGAGGAGCCCCAGAAAGGAAAAAAACAGCCCCAAACAGCATGTTGTTGTGGTCTTAGGGCTCCACCACCAGCAACAAAACTCACAAATTGACCCACATTTCCAATACTCCTGCAAGAGGTTTGAGCAGATCAATGCAGATGGAACTGCAAGTTGCATTTATGGTGAAGCATCACATGACCACTTCCTCATGGGCTCTGCTCAATCCAAACCACCCACCCACACACACACACACACACACAAAAACCCCTTGATTGTGTGACTGGTCAGAAATCCAGGGCTCCTATTCCCTGTGGATAATCTGAAGTAAGGGTTTAGGGGGATTCCAGAAACACCAGATACGGTTATTTGAGAACTGAATTGCACAAGATTTGAGTCCATTCCTACAGAACGTGTTATTAAGTGGTGAGCCACAATCAAATTCACAGCTAGCTGAACCGCACATGTAATTATCCACACAATAAAGAATGTTGACTTTATGGTCACACTGCCAAGCATTCTGCATGTATCACAGTTTATCAAACCCTTGCAGAAAGGATGTACCCATGCACATGTGAAGAGAGAGGCAACAGGCTTGTCTCAAAACAAATGCTCAATGAGGTCACCAACTCCCTCAGTATCGTTTAGCACACCTGAACTGTCATTTGATTTCAGTTCACAAGCCTTTTCATTGCCACCTTCTGGTTGAACATTGCCATAGAGACTGACCATGCGCAGAAACAACAGAATCTAAAGTGGATTCTCGTGTACCTATAATGTGCCCCCAAATTGCAGAACTATGCCTTTCCTTTTCAGAGGTCCTCTGATCAAAAAACCTTGAGCAATGACTATAAGAGTACTAAATCTGTTTCTAAAGGAAAATATAATAAACAGGAATTTAGCAACTGACAAGGTTACATTCAGATAACTGTCTGTCATCAGACAGGGAATAACATCCCTTTGAAAAATTATTAGATAGAATCCAGGATTCCTAAAAACAGTTTAAAAAAAGAAGAAAGCAGTGTTTTATGAGATAAAGCATCAATTTTAGACCGGTCACAAGGACAAAGACAATCTGGATGGAACACTTCAGAGGGTTTAATGTTCAGATGACATAGAGCAAATGCTCCAGAATAATGAGGAACTGTTAAAAATCTTGTATAGGAAGGTATGGTGATCTTGCCCTCTTCCCTCCCTCATGCACAGGATTTTCCCTTTCTTTCTTTTTTCTTTCTTGCTGAGCAGCCCCTATATCCAGGGGTCTTGTTGTAGAAAAAGAGCTGCCGGAGCTCATTAGCATAACTCATTAGCATAACTTATTTGCATATGCCACGCCCCCTGACATCACCGGAAGTGACAGAAGGCCACACCCCCTGACATCACCGGAAGTGTGTCAGAAGGCCCGGCTACTTACCCTCCTGCTTCATCCTCATTCCCAAACGGAATGAGGATCGAAGCAGAGGGCGGGGTAAAGAAGGGGGCGGGGCTTCACCACGTGACCGCCCCGCCCCCTAGAAGTTCTCTTCCGGAGCTCCGTACCTGAGAGCTCCCCCCCGACTAGAGCCCTGCCTATATCTATTTTCTTCTTATTTGTTGGTCTATGGCTGTCCCAAACTGTCATGATATTATATTTTTTGAAGATGGCTCAGCCCAGGGACTTGAGGGGAAAGACAAAATTGCCTGCTAATAATCTATTCCTATACTGGCACACAAAGGGCTTTTGAAAGTTCAAAAATAAACAAAATATTTTATTTAACCTGGAGGGGGAAAGCTCAATTGGAATCAGGGGTAAGATGTATGAGGTGAACCAATAATAAAAAATGAGGTAATATGTCGCCAATAATTTTTATTTATTTATTTTCATTGCATTTATACCCCGCCCTTCCCGCGAACGGGCGGGAAATAAGTGTTCTTGCTATTCAACAAGTTATTTGAAACTTTGAGAGGCTTTCTTCTCAATTTCTGCTTTAACTCTCAAGCATAGGTTTGTGAGTTTCACTGATGCTTCAGGTTTAGAAGGCAGGAAGGTATAAGATTCCCAAAGAATTATCTCCCTTTTGTAGAAGGCAGGAAGGTATAAGATTCCCAAAATCCTTCTATCCACACAGCCAAAGAGCACTCATCTTTTAATAATTATCTCCCTTTTCACTGGGCAGGGATTACTTCTCTTGACAAGACGTTCTGTCCCTTTTTGGCTTGAATGGGGTTCTTCCATTATCCTCTCACTCCTCTTTGCCTCCTTCCCAGTACTCAGCAAGTGCTAATTAGTCTCTCAGATTCAGTTTCTCCAGTATTGGTCTCATGACCTCAGAACCGGTCTAATTAATTGCTATAGTCTTAGTTTCTGCTTCCACGGTAGTGACCTATGTACTTCCTTTAACTAGAGCTCTCAATTCAGCATAGACTGGGATTCTGCTCCCCCGGTGTCACAATGACCTCTCTTGGCCCTCGTCCTGGCTCTTCCTAGACACTGCCATGATACAGCTACCTTAAAGGAGCTAACTTTAAAACTGTTGCTAAAAAGGTATCACTGTACTCTACTGACTTGTCCATTAAGAACATAAGAACATAAGAGAAGCCATGTCGGATCAGGCCAATGGCCCATCCAGTCCAACACTCTGTGTCACACAGTGGCCAAAACCCAGGTGCCATCAGGAGGTCCACCAGCAGGACCAGAACTCTAGAAGCCCTCCCACTGTTGCCCCCCAAGCACCAAGAATACAGAGCATCACTGCCTTAGACACAGTGTTCCAGCTATACCTTCTGGCTAATAGCCTCTAATTGATCAATGGCAAGCCTCCCCTTTTGGGGATAATGTAGCTAAGCCATATTTATAAACAAAATACCTCTCCACTTTGCTGGAGGGATGTAGGCTCACATTTCCATATGCGGTATTAATGGAAAGTAATATGGATATTTTGGGACTGAAATTTGCATAATCCTAAAACGGAACAATTCTAGACGCTAAATTAGCATGATTGAATCTCTTTTCAGCAGAACATCATAACTTGTCTCACAAATCTTTAATTCAATGTTTAATGCTTACAGCATGACTACTTGTCTCGCATCACTGGAAATTTGCAGAACAGCCCACTCTGGAAATGCAGAATAATTGGATTTGTAAAATAGCTCTACAAGGAAAACTCACCAATTAAGACTTCTAAGAAATCAGACCACCATGGAAGCCTTTTACACAGCTTTTACACAGAGAGTGATTAAAATGTGGAATTTGCTGCCGGAGGATGTAGTGATGGCCACAAGAATAAACAGTTTTAAAAGGGAATTTGATAGATTAATGGTGGATAGGTCTATCAGCAGCTACTAGCCATGGTAACCGAGGGAAACCATCATATTCAGAGGCACTAAACCTCTGAATCCCAGAGCCAGGAGGCAACATCAGGAGAAGGTCTCAGCCTCTATGTCCTGTTGTTGGGCCTCCAGAGGAACTGGTTGGTCACTGTGTGAGACAGGTTGCTGGACTAGGTGGACTACTGGTCTGATCCACCAGGGCTCTTCTTATGTTCTTACAGTGACAGCAGTTTATTACATATGTGTCAGTTCTGAATTGAACCATTTACAGTCTCCTACAATCCAGAAACCTTTGGAAAGATAGAACATCAGTTTCAATGACATCCTACATGTTGTGTGAAATAGTAAGACAAAATATTCTTAATAAAGATGAATGCTCTCTTAACTTATCCTTCAAGCCTTTGTTCCATATCTTTGTTACTTGTCGAACATATTTCATACTCCTCTTTGGAAATTGTACACATTCTGTACAAGGCTTAAAAAAATAAAAAGGTACTCAAGGAGCGTTGCCAATTCTGGGTTAGGAAATTTTTGGAGACTTGGTGGTGGCGCCTCAGGAGGGGAGGGCTTGGGGAAGGAAGGGACCTCAGTGGGGTATCATGCCATGGAGACCACCCTCTAAAGCAGCCATTTCCTCCAAGGGAACTGATCTCTATTACTTTAAGACCAGTTGTAATTCCTGGAGAGCTCCTGGCTCCACCTGGAGGCTGGCAATCTATACTCAAGTTGTTCATGGCCGCCTAATCTGCTGGATAACACCGATCATCTAGATCCTCATCAGTCTGACTCCCCGCCTGGTTTTAGAAATGAAACTGCTTTGGTTCCCATGATTGACAACTGAGAGAAACAGGCAGTATAAATTAACATCGTTTTCTGTACCGTCCATCAGGGTTGGGGGAATCACAACAGGGGATCTGCTCCTACCTATCAGGCAGTTTCCAGATAGTGATCCTGTAGGGGACTGTGCCCTCAGCCCATGGCAATAAGCTACATGGTTTTCCAGGGCTCCATTTTGTGCCATACAAAATTGTTTGGTAAGGTCATCTGGAGAGCTCTGGGATAATGCCAAGTTCCCTTTCTTCCTGTCAGCTGTATCAGAGGCAGCCAGCATTCCAAAGAGGAGCTTAGAACCGCTGACCATTTTATCTCCACACTGACACCCCATCCCACAAATATTTATTTTATTTATCCGTTAAAACATTGATATCCTACCTTTCCTCGTGGTTCAAGGCTACTTACAATAATAGTCAGAACATTTTCAGTTTAAAACCAAAAATAAATGACAACCCTCCAATCTTTCCCCACTCCCTCCCTTAAAAGATGCCTGCCAGTTCAAACTCCCTCAATAGCCTTGGCAAAGAAGCAGGTCTTGCAGCACCTCCTGAGGATCTCCAGGAGGGGGGACCTCTTCAGAGAGCCACTTCCACAGAGCCAGAGCCATGACGGAAAAGGGCCAGGCTCCAGATGATGACAGATGGGCCACCCTCAGGCCTGTAGCTACAGTGGGGCATTTTGGGGCCTGGCCCACTGACTTCCTGCCAAGGCCCCCTGGCTTCCATGCAGCCCCTAGACCCCTCAATTCTCTGGGCCACCTGGAGGACTCCCAGCTCTCCGGGCTGCCTGGAGGACTCCCCAACTCTGCCCCTTCCCCAAGTGCAGCTTGCTTCCCCGCATAGGCAAACATACTGTGAACGCTGCAAAAGTGAGGTTTTAAAATTTTTATTTTATTTTATTTTTTTATTTTGTGACATCAGCCCCCTCCTGACTTATTTCAATCAATAAATCAATCAATAAACCTTTAATAGCATATACAACATTAAATTCAGAAACAGAAGATGACACAGTCAACTAAAAAACTGAAATAATTATAAAATCATGAAACAGAGTTTCCCAAATTTTTCACTCTTATCACATCGACTAAAAAATTAGCCACTGCCACTGTAATCTCTACTGTTGTATCATTCAATAGAATTTGACATTTTCTTTCATTAGAAAGGTGATATTTACCATGCAACCAAGAGTTTAACCATTTTTCCCTAGCAGATACATGCAACGAACAGTCTAGCAGTATGTGATCAATTGAATCAAGAGAGCTTGAACCACAGTCACATCTCCGTTCGTACTTAGGAATATTATGAAACCTACCATACAGTAGTTTTGATGGGAAGGCATTTACTCGAGCAAGGGAAAAAGCTCTTCGATGGCTAGGGCTATCCAAATTATACAAATACTGGGGAATACATCCCACATCATTCTTAAGATTTAGTGAAGCTGAAGAGCAGACAGGGGGATGAAAGGGCTGCAGTTTTTGAAACTCAATATCTAAAAGCCTCTGTTTGATTGTATGAAAAATATACACTTCAGAGGAGAAAGCTAACTCCTCCAAGGAGAGGCCCAAATAAGTTATTTTGGATCGAATATTCAAGTCCCGACTTATTTAAAGGCCCCCAAAATTACAAAATCCTGGCTAGAGCCCTGGCCACCCTAAGTGGTGGGTTGGCCAACAGATGGCTGCCTGATGACCATAGTTGGCACACAAGGACAAATGGAAGGAAACAGAGGGTTATATGGAAGGAAACATCCTTAAATTATGTAGGTCCCAAGACATGAAGGGTGTGAAAGGTCATAACCTGCACCTTGAACAAAACTTGGAAACAGGCTGGCAGCCAATGTAGCTGTTTCAAAATGGGCAACATATCTTCCCCACAGCTAGCCTGGACGATAGTAGGGTGCTGCATTCTAGACCAGTTGTGGTTTCCAGATTGTCTTCAAGGGCAGCCCCATGTAGCCTGTGAGGTCTCAGAAGGATGAATCAGCATGTCTGTATTGGCTGAGTCTAGGTAACAAGAGAGTTGGCAAATAAGATGCAGCCGATACAAGGCATTCATGGCCACCATGCAAACCTGCTTTTCAAACAGCAAGGTAGGGTCCAGGAGCATCCCCAAGCTGTCAACCTGCTCTGAAAAAGCCAATGTCCATCCATCTAGGACAAGTGGATTCATTCCTTTTAGAATATCAGCCTTCCTGACCAGCATTATTACCTCTGTCTTGTCTGGATTCAGTTTGCTCTGCCTTAGCAGCCTCAAAGCCCCAGTTCAGAACCAAGACAGATGCATCTGGAGGCTTAGATAATGAAATATAGAGCTGGGTGTCATCTGTGTATTGATGACAACCAACCTCAAAGCTCCAGATTTGTAGTCATGATGACAATAATTTTTTTGGGCTCAGAGATTGGTCTGGGAGCACTTCATCATACAGGAAAGGTAAAGCTAAGGGAACAGACTTTATTGGTGTACAGCTAGAATGCTGGGGTGTGGGAGACAGCATTACAACCAATGTTCCTTCTAAGCTGTGGAGTCTTGTGAGCAAAAATTCTACTTTGTGAGCTACTGGCATTAAAGTTGTGAGTGATCGATTTCGCCACTGCTCTGGAGCCATCCTTCCTGAGCTAAGACAACAAGGTGTGAGCCAGAGGCTAAAAAACTGTGAGCTAGCATGAAATTGAGCAAACTTCAGAGGACGGCGGAAGACAGGAGGGCCTGGCGGGATTTGGTCCATGGGGTCGCGAAGAGTCGGACTGTGCGACTGAACAACAACAACAAAGCTCACACTACCTCAGGGAACACTGATTACAAATAAGAGATAGGTATTAGAAGGGATGGGTGCAGTAGTATAAGAACTTGTTGAATATTTTTTTTGGTCCTCAGTAGTGACCATTTTGCCTACCATGTAGAAAAGACTTGGGGCAAGCATGATAGAGTTTTAATGGAATCGAATAATAGAATAGCTAGTAATGAACAAAGAAAAACCATACTTTATTGTCAGGATTAATTTAACTCCACCGTGACTTCATGTCCTGGAAGACCCTAGACAGATAGGAAGCCACTCTTCAACAATCATTAACTGCAATGAAACAAACAGTCCTTATCCGTGCTATTTGAGAAGAGAGAAATGACAACCCTATTTGATAAAAATACATACAGGCAATTATTTATCTGGAGCTAAGATACAAGCCATTGGGGGAAGAAAAGCTGATTTGTCATGTTTTGCTTGAGTACCAGCGGTAGTTAAATTGGATGAATTAAAGGCAAGGAAAAGCTGTTCTGGGTCAAAACATATTGTACCCAAGAGAGACAGGAAATCCTCCTACAAACACAAATATGGCAGCACGAAGATGTGCTTATCAAAAGAGAGAAATGTTCAGCACAAAAAGATTGCTACCCACTGACATGGTACACTCTTCAAAGGAGCGACTCTGGCTAAAAATACTCCAGCTGGCTTAGGCAGAGCAGCTTGTGCCAGCAATGTGTTCCCGGGAATCATTGTTCCTAGGTTCCAAAGACTCGATACTTTTCTTAGCAAAGCAAAGGGCACGGAGGAGGTAAATCTAGGAGAAAGGCACTACAGCTTGAAGCTGTAGTAATTTGCAAGATGTTACTTTAGATTTGCCAGCCTCCAGGTGATGGCTAGAGATCTTCTGGGATTACAACTGATCTCCGGGCAAAAGAGATCAGTTCACCTGGAGAAAATGGCCACCTTGGAAGGTGGACTCTATGGCATTATTCTGTGTTGAAACCCCTCCTCTCCCCAAACCCTGCCCTCCTCAGGCTCTGCTCCTGAAATCCCTAGGTAGTTCCCAATTTAGAGCTGGCAACCCTAGCTGTCAAGGATTATTCTCCAGCACAAGAAAGACTGGAAGAGACTCGACATATATATATCCTTATACTAATAGCCAAGTCGCCCCGTGAGTGCGGATCGCTAAATCCGCGCTCTGGGGCGACTTGGGGGGCAGGGAGATTTTTGTGCACTCTTGGGGCAGTCCCCAGGGGTGCACAAAAATGCGAAACCTTTGGGGAAAAAATCGGGGGGATGTTTAAATCCCCCCGAAAGTCACAGAGCGTCTCCTGCGCATGCGCAGGGGATGCTCTGGAACATCGCCGCCACCGCCGGAGCCGGGGGTTGGGGGGTGGGGAGAGAGAGAGTGCGAGGTGCCTTGGAGACGGTGAGGGGGGGAGAGAGCCGGAAAGAGATGGAGCCGAGGCCCGCGCAGCTTCCAAGCCGTGCGGCCCTCGGGTCGGAGCCAGTGGGGGGGAGGGCAAAAGAGAGAGAGAGAGAGAGAGAGTGGGGGGCGGAAACAGAGAGAGAGATGGAGAGAAAGAGAGAGAGAGAGAGCGGCGAGAGGGGGGGCGAAAGAGAGAGAGAGAGGGGCGAGAGGGGGGGGTGGAAAGAAAGAGATGGGC
>NW_015169830.1:87878-90213 GCF_001447785.1 Gekko japonicus | reverse complement strand
TTGGGACAGCGGGGGGGGGGGGGGAGGGGGGAGACGGAGCTCTTCCCCCCCCCCCCGCGAGTATCGCGGGTCCCCGTCTTGTATATATATATATATATCCCGCTTTGTGAAGAGTTGTTGGACTGGGGCTGAAGAAATCAAAGTGAACCTATCTTGAGTTAAACTACTCACCTATCTAGGCCACCATTGTCCAATCAGATTGCTCCAAAGTCTCAGGAAGAGGTCATTTTCCATCTTGCTATTGGAGATCCATCTAGCTGGATACTCAGGGACTAAACCTTGGATCTTATGCAGGCTTTCTTCCCCCCAATTTATCTGCACCATTTATTTTAGAGCATTTTCTGCTTTTTCATTCTCACAATATCACCTGTGTTTGAGAGAGGATGGGGCATATTTAAATGAATGATGAAGCAAGCCTGAGGAAAAAAAGATTATCCAATGGAGAGTACAAAAAAGTACGACACGTGGGTGTAGCACGAATACTATTACTGTGCTTCTCTGCTCTGCAGAAGCCGACTGCAATATGCACCCGATCAAAATGGCAACGGGCCTTTTCAGATTTATGTCATCACATTTTTATTGCTGTTCTCATCTGTACAAAAGGACTGGCCCCAAATGGCGCTGCTTCTTATATTGCCAAAAGAATTTAAAAAGTAACATATTGCTTGTCATTTCTGTCATCTAAACTTTTTGCCTGGGAGACAACTAACATCTTTTTTAAAAATACTGCAGCAGATAAATGGTAAATACATTGTTCAGTAAGATGGAAGTCCCAGAAGGTTGGACCAGAGCCAATGGGTTGAAGTTAGGAAGAACTTCCTGACAGTTTGAACAATTCCTCAGTGGAACAGGCTTCCTCAGAAGATGGTGGGCTCTCCTTCTTTGGAGGTTTTTAAACAGAGGCTAGATGGCCATCTGACAGCAATGCTGATTCTATGAACTTAGGCAGATCATGAGAGGGAGGGCAGGGAGGCTTGCATCAGTGCTTAGATCTTAGAGGCTGTCCTCCCATACTACCCTCGGGGTAGCAAAATGACTTGAGAGAGCTCTGCCTTATAGCTAACCAAAAGGAAATAAACATGGCTTGCCTCCCCCTATTTCTCCCTTCCCTCTGCCGCCCCACCAGCCACAGCCGGGACACTCACCTGGAGCTTCCTTCTAGAACTCATTGTATTTCTTCCCACAACGGGCCTTACTCCTAGCTAGCTAATAAGCCTGGAAGTCATATACTTCAACACCCAGGAGCTGGGCTATTTCACCATATGCTCTGCAAGAAAGAAGAGTAGTACTGCTCTGGGTCTGTACCTCTCAAGATAGGGTGGTCCATAGATGTTCAGACCTGGTAATCCTATGTCTTCAGTATACAGGTGAGGGCTCACATGAGCTGGGAGATGGATCCCACCTAGCCTACTTTCTGCTGTGCAAAATTTCAATTTTCAAGATTTTTTTTTTTAAAAAAACCACTTTATATAGTGGTAGCAGGGGTCATTTCCTGCAGGAGCTCACAGGAGTGGAGCTCCGGCAGTAAAGAGCCTAGGGGGCGGGCAAATGCAACAAGCCCCACCCCCTGATCCCAGCAGCCCTCAGTCAGAGCAAGAAGCAGCCAGGTAAGTTGCAGAGCTCCCTCGCCCCGGCTCCCCGGTCCAAAACAGTCCAGTGGCACCTTTAAGACCAAGTTTTATTCAGGTACAAGTTCTCCCTCCTCTGCGAGGACAGATCTGCATGTGTGCCCCCCCCCAATAGCTAGCAATCCAAAACAGTCCAGTGGAGCCTGAGTGGTGGGTGTTGCCTTCTGACACTCTTCTGGTGATGTCAAGGGGTGTGGCATATGCAAATAAGTTATGCTAATGAGTTATGATAATGAGCTCCTGCACCTCTTTTTCTATGAAATGACCCCTGAGTGGTAGCATTTCAAAATGTGATTCTCTGAAGTGGTATAGCCCATTCGGCCACATCAGGAATCTACCACTTTATTCTCATCCTGCTGCATTCACAGAACAGGCCCTAAACTTTGTTAAGAAATGAAAGTGTGGCCATGTAGCTTTCTGGACCTCCCTGCCCTCCTGTGGCCAAAGATCTCCTTAGAGTGGAATAGACTTCTCCTAGGTTTCTTCACAATGCAGAAATCACAATGGCTTTTCATTTCTGCAGAACCAGACTTAGAATATATCTTGTTTATTTGTTCGGTGTCCTAATACATCTGGCAGAGCCTGGTACAAAGATACCTTTTGCACGCAGCCTATCAACAAAACAGGCAATTCCCAATAAATTACAGACTTCCATCATATCTTTCCTGCCTATCTAGGATGCTCTCCAAATCATTTGCCATCGTCCC
>NW_015169830.1:85537-87837 GCF_001447785.1 Gekko japonicus | reverse complement strand
TTTCCCTGTTCATTTTTTAAAGATGACTAAAATCAAAGTTTTTGAAACAAATCACCCCTGGGAGCCGTTTTTTAATCAGTACCTTCTCTTGCACATGGTTTCCCCATTTTTTCCCTCTTCTTCTGCAGCACAGACTTTTGCTATGAAAAAAAATGAAAGTTATTCAAATAGAATTAATTCTCTTTAAATAAAAATGGTTGTGCTTACTAATGATTAACACAATTCCAAATGTTCTTCATTAATCCTATTTCCCTAATTTGCTGCTAAGAATATGAGAATGTAAGAAGAGCCCTGCTGGATCAGACCAATGGTCCATCTAGTTCAGCATCCTGTCTCACACAGAGGCCAACCAGTTCCTCCTTCCCACAACATGGCCATCTGTCACTAGTATTCAGAAGTTTATTACCTCCAAAGGTGGAGGTTTCCTTTAGTCACCAGGGCTAGTAACACACTGATAGACTTCTCCTCCATGAATGTCCAATCCTCTTCTAAAACCACCAGTGCCTGGGCCATCACTACATCCTCTGGCAGCAAATTCCACATTTTAATCTTTGAGTAAAGAAGTATTTCCTCTAGTCTGTCCTGAATCTACTGTACACCAACTTCATTGGAAGCTCCTTAAGTGCCAGTATTTTGAGAGAGGGAGGGGGGGAAATCTCTCTGTCCACTCTCTTTACTCCAGGCATAATTTTATAAACTTTTGTCATGTGCCCCCCCACCTTTTAGTTGTCCTTTTTCTTAACTGAAAAGTCCTAGACTCTTCAGCCTTTTTTCAAAGGAAAGATGCTCCAAGCTATGGTTTGGTTTACAGCATGAAATTGTCAGTGCAATCCTAGACAGAGTGAAATCCTTCTAACCCTTTTGACTTCAATGGACTCAGTCAAATTTCACTAGAAGCAGACACACACACACACACACACACACACACACACACACACACACAGACAAGCGGCAAATGACAGTGAGACCAAGACCAATGGCTGGATTTATTTATTTTTTTGCCGTCAAGTCACAGCTGATTTATGGAGACCCCATTGGGTTTTCAAGGGCTGATTCTGCCTTGGCTTTTCCCTCCATTGTTTTACCAAACCCACGCTGGAACAGAAATTCCCCTCTGCATTGCATGCTGCTTTCACTTCCTTTCATCATGGGATTTAATTGTAGCCTCCACACTCAATGCCACTTTCATTTTCTTTGATCATCAGATTTTATTGTACCTTCTGCATAGATTTATGGCCATTTTATGGCCATTCAGGGGTGACTTTGCAGTCAGTATGGCATTGCCCCTAGATATCTGAATGTGATTTTTTTCCCCTCCCAGTTGAAAAAAATGTGGAGCAAATGCTAGATGCAGAATTGCCCAAGGTATGAGAGGTTCAGAGGTGGTTTGCCATTGCCTGCCTCTGCATAGCAAGTGACCTTGGTATTCCTTGGTGGTCTTTCATCCAAATCCTGGCCAGGACTGACCATGCATACCTCCCAAGATCTGAAAAGATCAGGTTAGCCTGGGCTATCCAGTTCAGGGCACTAGCTGGATTAGATGAAGTAGATAATCCTATCAAATCAAGGGTCATTCTGCTCATATGATGACATCATAATGCTATGTAGCCAATCAGCTCAGGCTCTATGACGATGTCACAGAGGAAAAGGGAGGATAATAGAAATGAACAGTGAGCACTTTTGCTGAATAATTATTGAAAACACAGAGGCTTCTTTGCCTTGCAAAATTTATAAGTACTTTCAGATCATTTCTAATTTCTTCCCCTCCCCAATTTTTAAAGGAAGATGAAGGATACTCAAAGAATTGCAAAATGGCAGCCATGGTAAAATAAATAAATTAACAAATGTTGTTAGTCTTTAAATTGCCACTGGGCTTTTGTTTTATTTTACCGAAAGAACGTCAGACCTGTTGCTTGTCTAATATAGCTGGTGGATTATCACTACATTTGTTCCAGCTGCTTTTCCAGTGATATGCCCATTAATTAATGAGGCTAGTTAATGTAATCCCAGGCTGTGTCTTCCAATGCCCTTTAGCCAATCTATATATCTAATACCGAAAGGCGCCCCTGTGTGCGGATACCTAAATACGCGCATCGGGGACACCTGGGGGGGAGGGAGAGTTTTGTGCACACTTGGGACAGTCCCCAGGTGTGCACAAAAATCTTAAAACTTTAAAAAACTATCGGGGGGATATTAAAATCCCCCCAAACGTGCAAGAGCATCCCCTGCGCATGCGCAGGGAACGCTCTGCAGCCGCCTTCGCCGCCGCCGCCTCGGAGCCGGGGGGGAGTGACGAGGCC
>NW_015169830.1:59718-85525 GCF_001447785.1 Gekko japonicus | reverse complement strand
GGGGGATACTTAAATCCCCCCAAAAGTGACAGAGCATCCCCTGCGCATGCACAGGGAATGCTCTGCAGCCGCCGCTGCTGCCTCGGAGCAGGGGGGAAGGCAGCGAGGCCCGGCGGCTACAAGCTGCGCGGGCCTCGCTTTGCAGCGGGGGGGGAAGGACTGACGAGGCCCGGCAGCTGCAAGCCGCTCGGGCCTTGGTACGGAGCTGGGGGAGGAGGCGGGTAGGAGCGATCGAGCGGGGGGAAGCGGAGGAACCAGCAGGATGGGGGGGAAGCTTACCTGCTCCTGCTGGTTCCTCCTCCGCCTGCTGAGTTTTGAGCTCCCCCCCCCCGCGAGTTTCGTGGGTCTTCTTTCTTGTGCACTTCTAAATTTTACCAGGAAAAAAAATTCCTCATTAAAGACAAACTTGTCATTACATCCTTTTGCATTAACAATGTGTTCCTGGAAAATATAATTTAATAATATTTGTTCATTTTATATTTGTTATATGAAAATATAATTTGTTTTCCCAAATTAAAATTTACAGTAATGGGCGCATAACAACCCGGAAATCGGTCACCTGACTACCTGAGCAAAGGGTAATCAAGGAAAAATTATAAAATTATCCAACTAACATTTATGCTATACTACTGCTACTATTTTTATTCAGTTGATCAGTGATGAAGGATTTGTTGCTGAAAAGTTTCTCAGCCTCTGAACTCTATGCATTTAATGATTCTTTTATGCATAACATTTTGGATTATCTTTAGTTTTATTTTCAGACTTACTTAAATTCTATACATTTTGTTTAGATCATTTTAGATATTTGTTTCAAACCAGTTGGCCACCATGGCCTTGTCAATTTTTGTGCATTAAGCAACTTTATGATTCCCCCCAGGGGTCATTTCATAGAAAAAGAGCTAGGGGGACTCATTAGCATAACTCATTAGCATATGCCACACCCCCTGACATCACCGGAAGTGTGTCCTCCCCACAGCCGGCGGCGACCTCCAGCGGGCACCAGCAGGGAGCTCCAGGCCCCGCCCTCCCGCACCTCACCCGGGGGGATGGCGTCCCCCCGCGTCCCCCCCAAATGACCCCTGATTCCCCCCCTCCCCTGACCCTTTTCAGGATTCTTTTTTTTTTTTAAGGGTTGACTGCAGGATTCAGTTTCTGCCTTTTATGTGATCTGAATCAGTCAAAGGCAGCATCTGTCCAGTTCGGGCAGAAAATGTTTATCCCAAAATTGTACCCAGACTCAGGCCTGAAGAAACAGGTCATCCTTATACAACTGCAAGGCCGATGTAATCAGAAAAGCAATAGATTGAGTGAGAAGCCTCCAGGAAAATCAGCGGGTGAGGGCATATTGCATTAGAGCAAACAATGTAATTAGCTTGTAAGCACCCAAGGAGTGAAACAGAATGGCTGCTAGGTGTCACATACAGCTTTATGGAAAAGGATTATCCCAAGTCAAACTAGCCAAAGGAAAGGAAACTATGCATCAGCCATGTCTTCATTCCACATGGCATCCCTATCCTAAACAGTGTCAAACTCTTTTAAGCCCATGACGTCATTGGGGACTCGAGGAAAAATTAGTCAGTTTGGTGCAGTGGTTCAGTGCACAGACTCTAATCTGGGAGAACCGGGTTTGATTCCCCAGTCCTCCACTTGCACCTGCTGGATGACCTTGGGCAAGCCATAGTTCTGGCATAGCTGTTCTTGAAAAAGAGCAGTTTCTGTCAGAGCTCTCTCAGCCCCACCTACCTCACAGGGTGTCTGTTGTAAGGAGGGGAAGGGAAAGGAGTTTGTAAACCGCTCTGAGACTCCCTTGGGTAGTGAAGGGCGGGGGATAAATCCAATCTCTTCTTCTCTTCTTCTTCAACTTAGAAGTGTATATCTCTTCTTAGGACTCCAGTGCCAGAAAGTCTGAACAATCAGAAGAGGAGTAAAATGGACTCTTCCTCCCCCTGCCCCGAAGCAGCTGTGCTTGCATAGCAATTTTTATAGCTGCTTTGCACTAGAAGTTGCCCAGTGTAACCTTGCTACCGTGCTCGGGGGGGGGGGGACTTCACAAACTATTTTCTGAAGTATAGTCATACTCCAAGCCAAGCTGCATTTTATCTTGGGGTAGAAAAAGTCCAGCCCCACAAAAAATCTGTTTATGGTGTTAGAAGACATTGTCAAGTGGGTAACCAGCAGGACATTGTGTTTCACAGTACCCAAAACCCGAGAGCTTGAAACCACACTTTCACATGAAGCAGAAACCATCTAACACTAATGATTGCTGAAAAAGATCAAGAGTCCAGTAGCATCTTAAAGACTATTTTCTATAGTCTGGAGATAGTCGTAATTCTAGGGGATCCCCAAATCCCACCTGGAGGCTGGCATCCCTATGTGAATTTCTTCCTTGTACAAGTTGTTTGACCCCAGTCTTGATGGGCTACAATATTAACAGACAGCAACTCTAATCTTGTGTTCTTTCTGTTATTAGGGTTCCCTTCCAGGATATATTTGTAATTTCAGACACAAACGCTTCTGTCCCGTTTAGGAAATGGGGCTGAAGTGTTTTACCTGTTAACTGCTTCCAAGTAGTCTTCAGTTTCCTTTCCCGGTTCTGATGCGCTTTTTCCCGCCGTTTTTCGCCCGCGTGAGCTATCTTTGGCCTTTTTTGGGGGGGGGAACATTTGCTTTATAGCGCTATAAATCGAACGTTTTTTTTTTAAAAAAGACGGAGATTACCCACGCGGGCAGAAAACGGTGGGAAAACAAAGCGGTGCAGTCTGAAATTCCAAACCGCTTCTGATCCGGCTCTTTTCTGGTAGGGGAAAGCCCTGTGTGAAATGGCAGCCCGTGTTCACTCCTTTCCCTTTTCTGCCATCAATCTGTTTCTAGCTCTTCTGCTCACTTATATACACACACAGCCCTCTCAAATGTGCAGCCCAGAGACCGTAACAAATGGCCGTAATTTGTATGGCTTCTGTTTACAGTGTCTGTAGCAGCTGGCAATAGCCGATCACCTAGGCAATTAGAAATGATGAATCACAGGGATGAGTCAGCAAATTCTCACACAGGGCTATATTGGACCAAAACCTTTCAGGAGCCATAGTCATTTCCTGCCTGGGAATGAGACAGCATTTGAACCTTCCCTGAACTTGGGGGGTTTAAGTTTCAAAGAGCCGCTTGAAGAAGGGCAAGTTCTTACCAAAGAGCAGCACGCCAGCTTGTTTGACTTCGAATTGCACTGGAGCCCCTGTGCCCATATGGCGTGCAGAACAAAGGAAGATGCACTGTGTTGTTTTCTTCTCTAACTAATCAGTGGGGACCACGTATCGAAATAAAAAGCTCCTTCAAAACATACAATTTCTGAGCTTCTTCTTAAAAAAAACAAAAAACTGATGTGCACAAGCTACATGCTCATAGACTTCAGCTTTTAGTGGCTTGCGTCCAGTGATCAACTCCTGCAAGGATCTTTCTAATATTCTCCTCCCCCCAGCAGTACCTTCAGGCCCCAGGAAATTGATTTCTGGGGTCATGCGACTCACATGAATTAATAGCCACCTAATTAGCGGGCTGCAGTGATTAGGAGAAAGGGGATGAAATTGCTCCCCCTGCCTTAACATCGGGACCGCACAGCATAGCATTCAGACAAAAATAAAAGAACATGAAAGACACTGCAGACTTGGCCAACCTGAAAAATCAGCAGTGGCTGAGCATAGCCTAACTTAAACAGGACACAGTATTTTGTTCCAAGACACTGAAAGGCTGGACAACACTTCCAATTACCATGTCAGATTACACATAGAAGCCGTTGAAATTCATAAACATCAACACAATTTCAACAGGAAAGAAGAGAGTTTAAAAATAAATAGGGCATGGTTTCCTGTCCTGAAAAAAAAGGCTCTACATCTGGCAATAGCACTACAGATAAGATCAGAATTTCAACAGCCAATCCACATACAAAATAACCTCCTCAGGAAACCTCCTCAGGAAACAATCCATATACAAAAGAACCTCCTCAGGAAAGCGAGTGAGGGAGTGGAAGACGGTCAGTGTACACTTTGGAAATATTAAATAAATATTTACTTTATAATCCTGGTGGATTTTTTGTATGAACCTGCTATGTCCTAATGCATATCTCTAACACACCCATCCGGTGTTGGTCCTATGGCTCCCTGTGGTTTGGACTGCAGCTATAGATACATTCTATAGCTTGGCAAATGGAGAAGCCCAATTGATGATGATGTGCTATCACTGGCAAGACCTTTGTACCTTATCTCAGGAACATGAGGTTGCACTAATTAGGGCTGGTGACTCTGGGCTGGGAAATTCCTGGAAATTTGGGGGTGGAGCCTAGGCAGGGTAAGTTCTGGGAAGGGGAGGGGAGGGACCTCAGCAAGGTACAATTAAATAGAGGTCCCCCCCTTCAAAGCAGCCATTTTATCCAAGGTAACTAATATCTGTAGTCTGGAAACCAGTTGTAATTCTGGGAGGTCTATCTGGAGGTTGGTGACCCAACAACTCCCTTCCACTAAGTGAGTAATCTTGGTGTAGGCAGAGGACATATTCCTCCATAAAAGGGACTCTTCAGGGGAATGAAATCTTTGGAGCCAGCCCTTAGTTTTCTGATAACAGCAAGAGCTCTCCAGCAAGTGTACATCTTCAGATGAAGAGGAACCAAAGATAAATAAATAAATGAGAAGAGAAGGTAAAATATGGGGCAGGGCCCTGAGCTCCTTGGAGAAAGGGGAGAGATAAGATGGCCAGACTCCAGGTGGTGGCTTGAGATCTCCTGGGATTACAACATCTCCAGATGGCAGAGATCTGTTCCTCTTAAGAAAATGGCTGCTTTGGAGCATGGGCTCTATTGCATTATAACCTACTGGGGGTCCCTCCCCTACCCAAACCCTGCCCTCCCCAGACTCCACCCCCAAAATCTCCAGGTGCTTTCCAACCCAGAGCTGGCCCCCCTAGGGAGAGGGGATATAAAAGTGCAATAAATAATAATACCATTGTCAGAATACAGTTTCAGATTTCACTTCTAGATAGGGGAGTGGAAGGCTTTCAGTGTACGCTCTGGAAATATTAAATAAATAGGTAAAGAAATAAGATGCATTCAAGATTAAATTGCAAAAAATAAAATTGGGCTGTATTGAAAGCACAAGACCTTTATTACACCACCAAAAAGGGGGGGGGGTAGAATGAGAGAGCCGGTGGCTGAGTGGGCTGAACTATTCCAGAGCTGTCAAAAAAAGAATTCCTGAAAATGGGGGGAGGGGGGGAGAACAGCACTACAGTCTAAGGGCTAGATGTACTGAAATGCAGCAGACAAATCAGCAATATAATTTCAATAAATAAGACTGGAGTCCTGATCTGTGATATGCCTGATTTCTATTTGCAAGGAGTTTTCTTTTTAACTTTGGGAAGCATTCAAAAGTGACATCTCCCTTCTGCGTTCTGCAGTGGTACAGTCTGTTCCTCCACTTCACTGTGCTGCGTATGTAGCTGTGGACTCAGACATGGAGAATGGCTTTGGAAAGCGAGCCAGTCCTCAGTGGTAAACCTCCCCAGCGATTCTATGAGTTGCGCAGGGAGCTAACTGTAAGGTTGTTACCAGTGCAGCAAGTTCAATATTGGTGAGAAGCATTAAGAAATGCCTCCTTTGTATACAGAAAGGGAATGTGCCTGCCAGTAAATGACAAACAGTGGTTTTTGTCCTCAACTGACTGGCACTCTCCTGACAGCCAGATGTTACTTGTTATTAGCCAGTGAAATAACAAACCCTTTCCAATCTCAAAGGGGGAAAATACAGGATGAGACACACATCAGGAGATCAAATGGGTCCTATATTGTTTTTCTCTATATTCATCTATTTATTTGGGTCAACAACTTCCCTGCTTTGTGCAGTTTGCAGGCTTTGTTGGTGTGTGTTTTGTATGGTATTTAAGCATGCCATCTGTTCTGTTCATGTTATAATGCAAAATGCTAATTTATGGATGCCCAAGTGAAAACCACACACATTTTATGGGGGAAATGTGGTCAAGGAAATAGAAAATGGTGCAATTTTTAAAAATTGTAGCTTCAGTTTGCCCAATGGAAGTGAAATCTTAAGGGGAATTCTCATATTTAAACGGTAAGGATGAGAAATTTACAACTATCCCTGTAGAAACCCTAGCTTATATTGTATAAAGGGGATCCGACAGCTCTGATGCACTTCCTCTGTTATTGTCATACTATGAAATAAAATTCAATACAATAAGTCCCCCTGGAGGAAATGGCATCATCAAAGGGTGGACTCTGTGGTGTACCATAGACTCAAGGAGGATCAGAGGTTCTAGAATGACATCCTTCTCCTCCCCAAACGCCCCTTATCCAGGCAATGCCGTCCAATGTCCAGGAATCTCACAAACCAAAATTGGTACCCCACCCACAAGACAGTCTCAAAGAGGAGACCATTCCTTTTTTTTTTTTGAAACCCCCGAGAGGGTAATTTTATTATTTTTTCATAAGACTACAACAGAAAATAAAGGGAGGGGCTACAACTAAGGATAAAGGAAAGATACCCACACTAACTAAAAACCCAAGAGTAGGAGATCATATCCATGTTAATCTATAGGTAAATTAATACGTGTTAGTATAACAATATATGCGTGAGTTCTTTTTTTTTTAACTACTGCTTCAATATTAAGTAAGTTAGTTATTTTGAGAACACTTCTTGAGCATCTTCTTTACTTCAAAGGGCCATTTCAAGAGTCCTTCTGCCCTTACTTCTGCTTTCTCTCTCTAAAAGCATACACAGTTTTACTTGCTCCCGCTCCTGCTTCACCCACAGAGTCCTCATCCGTTCCAGAGGTGGCAGAGTCACTTGACTTTGTTTCTTCTTCTTTAAGTTCTTCCCCTGACCCCAGCTGCCGTCTCAGAAATTCCTTCGCTTTAAAGATGGAGTCAATCTTCTCTCTTTTATCATTGATTTTAAAGATGACACATTCAGGATTCGCCCACCTGTACAGTATTCCATTTGTCTGAAGAAATGAGATTAGGTCCTTGTAGCTCTTCCTCTTTTGACGAATTTCAAATGGGATATCTTTTAAAGTCTTAACAGTTAAATTCCCACATTTCAGTGGATTTGCCAAAGTTGCCTTTAATATCGCATCTCTGGTTTGTCTTCTTGCAAACTTGATCACAATCTCCCCTGGCAGGCTGTTTTTTTAATGTAATTGGAGTATGCCTGATAGGCAGTCTCCATATCTTTGACTATTTCATCTGCTGGTAAGCCTGTTACTGGGGCGATGATCTCACCCAGAGTCTTCTTCAAATCTTCTTTTTCATTTTCAGGCACTCCCTGAAATTTGAGAATCATGTTGGCTTTATGCATTTGCAGTTGTAACAAACAATTCTCCTGCAGTTTTTGTTTAACTTCCACATCTGTCACTCTTTTCTTCATCTTCTTGTTTGCAGTGTCCATCTCTGTGATTTTTTCAGTTGCATGCTCCACCTTCTTCTCCGTCTCTGCCAGCTGGCGCTGCTGCAGAGCAAAGTTTTGGTTTAGCGTGGCCAGTTACTGGTTAATACCACCGAATTTCTCCAGTACCGGCTTCAGCATATCCGCCAACATCTTCATGACGTCTGCTCCCTCTTCCAGTCTTGGACTCTGACTGCCTTTCGGTTTCAGCTTCCCTTGAGAAGCCGCCATGTTCCCACTTTGTTTACAGTTCAAAACCGCTTTGCCAGAGCTAAAAAGACTCGTCGGTTCAGTATCGGTGCTCAAGTAAGTCTCCCAAAATAAATAGCTGTTTCTTTCCCCTCTCCCCCCCCTTCGCTTCATTACTCTGCTCAAGCACTTAGGAGGCATCCCTCCTTGTGCTCCGTTTTTCCCACGTGGGGGATCTGTTTTAGAGACATAGTCCGTTTAATTCAAACTCACACTCACGTTCATTGTTGGTCATATCTTGACCCCGCTCTCTTCATATGCTATTCCACTCGATCTCCTGCGCTTGTCCCGGTTAGATTGGCTTGTACCCTAAGGTCACCCATCAGCTGGACCATCAGGGCAGAGGGAAGCCTCTATTCTCCGGCATCAAGCCGTTGAAGAGGCTAACCCTCAAGAGCCCCCTGGCCTGGAACCCTTCGCAAGGGCTCCGTGGGGGTGCCACTTGAGGTGGTACCCCTCCAAGCCGAAAGTGTGCTAGTCGCCTCCTCGGGCATCGAGGAGAGTGACCGCCATCGCCGATCCACCCACCGGAAGCTCCAACGAGGAGGCCATTCCAAAGACAATGTGCCGCCACTGAAAAAACCCTGTTTCTTATTTCCATCTGCCTCATCACTGAAGGTGGTGGAACAGAGATCAGGAATTAGGCAGAGTATCTTGTTTGTTAGGTGAGCTTGTGGGTAGCCAGAAATTCCTCTGCACACTTCTTAATACCTGCAACAGTATCCTCCTTTCCATTCTAAGTCTAGCAAAATTTGTTACCTGTTTTTCTTTCAAAGCTATAGTACATGTCAGAATTCAACTTAGGTGACCATCATTTAATCTTTTGCTTCAAGAGTAACAAAATATCAGGTTGTACTTGTGCACACTGTCATGGTTATCCATAATTCTTAGTCCCTGGACTGCATTTTGCAAATATTTCTGCATGACCATGATTAAGAACTGGAAATATTCCTCTTGGGTCTTCTTCGGCTGTGCCTTCCCTTTCTGAAGCTTGTCAGATTTGACACACTCTATCAAAAGAGTATTCTGATCAACCTGTCAGCAGCAATTCCCGACAGAGAGTAATTCTTTCTACCTTGCTACTTTGGTTAATACAAATTCCTCACTTGGGTGTGTTTAGCCTTTTTTAGACTCAGAATGTGGAATCATTGCAGCTCTGTCTTTTATCTAAGTAAACACTCACAGGATTGGGCTGCAGAATGATTGGGGCTGGAAATGTCACATCAGTCTCACATAGGGCTGCCAGCTCCAGGTTGGAATATACTTGGGGATTTGGGGGGGGTGGAGCCTGAGGAGGGTGGGGTTTGGGAAGGGGAGGGACTTCAGTGGGGTACAATGCCATAGAGTCCACCTTCCAGAGCAGCCATTTTCTCCAGGGGAACTGTTCTCTGTTGCCTGGAGATCAGTTGTAATAGTTGGAGATCTCCAGCCACCAGCTGGAGGTTGGCAACCCTAGTATCACATCCTGTCATCTGTACCTCCTTGTGGAATTATCCCACACAAGAAGCTCAGCAAAACCTGGGCTTTTCTTCAGGAAATAGTCCCAGTTTGGGTGGAAATGCCTAGGAAGCCAGGCTCTTTCGTGGTTTTACAGGAGAATTTTAAGCAGGTACAGATTTTCTTTTCACTGATTGACAAGCAGGAGTTCTGGCTTCCGATGCAAAGAGGAGGCTCACCTTATTTGCACAGTTTTCAAACATTCATTTGACTTTGAGGCCACTCCATAGCCAAGTTCTCACAACATCCTGCAGCCAAACACATGATGGAGCAAAAAAAAAAAATCAACGTACTTAAAATATAAGCCTGCCATTCTGCAGACCATGCTGGGACAATAAAAGAACATGCAGTAAAACTCAGCACTTTGAATTGAACCTGGAGACAAACAGGGAGCAAGGGGAAGGATTTTACCATGGGAATCATATGGTCTCCAGAGCTAGCCCCTAGGATCAGACCAGATTCTGGATTAATCCTGAAGGGCAGCCCCATATAGAGGAATACAACTAATACATATCCAGTGTGCACTAGAGATCAAACAGGGGTGCACGGTGCTTTTGACAGCTCTGTTTATTTATTTATTTATTTATTTATTTATTTATTTATTTTTCCGCATTTATAAATGGGCTCAGGGTGGGTTACAACATTTTATTAAATAAATGTTCCTTTAACTGGGGAGAGGCCATGGCTCAATGGTAGAGCATCTTCTCGGCATGCAGATGGCCCCAGGTTCAATCCCTTGCACCTCCAGTTAAAATGATCAGGTAGCAGGTGGTGTGGAAGACCTCTACCTGAGACCTGGGGAGGGGCCATGGCTCAATGGCAGAGCATCTTCTTGGCATGCAGAAGGTCCCTAGTTCAATCCCCAGCATCTCCAGATCAAGGGACCAGGTAGTAGGTGATATGAAAGACCTCTGTCTGAAACCCTGGAGAGTCGCTGCCAGTCTGAGTAGACAGTACTGACTTTGATGGACTCATGGTCTGATTCAGTATATGTTCATATGTTCATATACATATGCTCCTATGACCCTGGAGAGCTGCAGTGAGTCTGAGTAGACTGACCTTGATGGACTAACGTGCTAGGCAGTTTCATATGTTTAAGTGTGTTCAATCTGGGGCTGTCCAGTGCTTTAAATAACCGCAGTCCATTCTAGGACTTAGCACAGGCAGAAAAAAGGAGAAAGGAAGTTTTTGTGACATCAGCTACACACAGAGATAGAACCCAAATTATTCTGATGCCTGACATTAAGGGCATGACAAGGGCAGGCATGATTTTGGTCTGGAAAACATTAACAGAGCACCTTCCAGTGACAGTACTGTGTGATAAAATCTGGGAGGGAAAGGTGTGGGATAGGAATGCAGAGAATTACATCCCTATTGGTGGAGAGGTGAATTATATCCACATTTAATCCCAATATTAAAGGACCCAAACACAGGTTCTCAGAATGGCACACAACCAAGTCCGATTCTCTCTTCCTTCTTTTACATACCTCTAATGAAGTTCAACGGGCCGTGGGTGGCAGAGCACTAATAATTTGGTCTGGGCCCTGTCCCGGTGATGAACCAAACATGACCCTGAGAGAGGATTTGATAGCCACATTTCTTGTCTTGCATCAGTGAGAATATGGTATGTTAGTTTACTCTTCATGGCATATCCGTCTTCCAGCAAGCTCAGACAGGCTTAGAATTTTTATTGCCCTGGTCTTCATTCTCCTCTCAATTATGCAAAGGACAGAGAGCAATGGGAGAGATACTGAACTTGCTTTACCAGACGGGTGAGCTTTGAATTGCAAAATAAAAAATCCCTTCTGTGTTCGCGTTTAGCTGCAGCATTTTGCTTGGATTGCAAGTGTGGATTAGGATGCTTATTTATTTATAGGGTTTTTTTCCTTTTCTTTTTCCTGTTTGCAGACCCCTTATGTAGAAAATAATGCCGTTCTGTAAACATTCATCCTGTGGTTTCCTCCATAATGCTTTTTCGAGAAGCAGCTGCCTACGGAGCCTTCTTCACCCTCAGAATGGGGTAAAACCAGTTCTTTGAAAAGGTATTTACAAGGGATGAGCAGACTAAGATAAAGTAAATCTGACCTTTGCTCTGAATTTGAAGGGGCCATGACTGAGTGGAAGAGTATCTGCCTTGCAGGAAGAATGTCCAAGGTTCAGTCTCAGGAATCTCCAGTGAGTCAGGCAGTAGGCGATGTGAGAGACCTCTGCCTGAGGCTCTGTGGGCACTCTAGGGCCACTGCCAGTCAGAGTAGATGAAACTGTCCTTGATAGAGCAATGGTCTGAGTCAGTATATAGCAACTTTCTGTTCTGTGAAACAGCCTGTATTTTAATAATACATGTTTGGACATTGATAATGGCATAAGCCTTGACCTTGTTTTCTTTGTGAAAAGCAAATTTTATAGAATTACACACACACACACACAAACACATGCACGAGTGCAAAACTCAGTAAACCAATCACTTTTTAACACTGTTGGAAGCCAATGGAAATGAAGTCTTAGAAAATTCTAGCAGTAGTAGCACTGAACTAGATGTTCCAGTGACCATGGGTCTGACCTGTGGTGGCTGTAGCATTTTAGAGGAGGAGGAGGAGGTGGCGAAGAAGAGCTGGTGGTGGTTGGATTTATACCCCGCCCTTCACTCGGAGTCTTGGAGCAGCTTACCCTTATCCTCACCCCAACAGACACCCAGTGAGGCAGGTGGGGCTGAGAGAGCTCTTTTGAGAACTGCTCTTGAGAGAACAGCTCTGAGAGAACCTGTGACTGACCCAAAGTCACTCCAGCAGCTGCATGTGGAGGAGTGGGGAATCAAACCCAGTTCTACCAGATTAGAGACTGCGGTCTTAACCACCACATTGGCCAATTTAAAATTTATTTAGCCATTTAAAAATGCCACAAGGGCCTGATCTGTGGCATGCTGGGACCAGGCCATCCTGTTCCCCACTCACAGAGCGGAGCCGCTCTGATTGCAGCTTCAGCACAGCAGAACAACCTTGATCTAGCAGCTTGCCAAGGACTTGGCCAGAGGTGGCTGCTGCCACTTGGGCGTCTCTGCTAGGGTTGCCAAGTCTGGTTTGGAAAATACCTGGAGACTTTGGGGGTGGAGCCAGGAGAGGGTGGGGTTTGGGGAGGGGAGGGGCCTCAGCACAGTACAATGCCATTGAGTTCACCCTCCAAAGCAGCCATTTTCTACAGGGGAGCTGATCTCTTTCGGCTGGGGATTAGTTGTAAAAGCGGGAGATCCCCAGGCCCCACCTGGAGGCTGGCAACCCTAGTCTCTGCCTTATTGGGCTTTACTTGGCCTGGATCCTGCCATGCACGTGGCCTTGGACCTGGGCCACTGCCCCCCCTGCTTTCACAGGCAGGGGGGTTAGTTCAACTTGCCTTCCCGACTTTGGGGGTGGAGCCAGGAGAGGGTGGGGTTTGGGGAGGGGAGGGGCCTCAGCACAGTACAATGCCATTGAGTTCACCCTCCAAAGCAGCCATTTTCTACAGGGGAGCTGATCTCTTTCGGCTGGGGATTAGTTGTAAAAGCGGGAGATCCCCAGGCCCCACCTGGAGGCTGGC
The DNA here is from genome assembly GCF_001447785.1 of Gekko japonicus. Taxonomy (NCBI): domain Eukaryota; kingdom Metazoa; phylum Chordata; class Lepidosauria; order Squamata; family Gekkonidae; genus Gekko; species Gekko japonicus. The sequence continues at coordinate 72,771 of NW_015169830.1, read as the reverse complement.
AACCCTAGTCTCTGCCTTATTGGGCTTTACTTGGCCTGGATCCTGCCATGCACGTGGCCTTGGACCTGGGCCACTGCCCCCCCCTGCTTCCACAGGCAGGGGGGTTAGTTCAGCTTGCCTTCCCATTCCCCTTCCATGGTGTTTCAGGGGTAGAGGGGAGCTCACAACACCAAGCCACTTCGCACTTTTACCATGGGGCCTGGGCTCACAGGACTGGTGGTGGGAAGCAGCCCGGAGCAGGCTGGGGAAGGGGTTTGCCCCCCTCCAGGCAGTGTGGGAGCTCTCCAGTCTGTCCATGTGGGTTTTCCTCTGCACCTCCCCCAGTCCATGGGGCCTTGTAGTGAGGACACACCAACTTGCAGTTCACCAGCTGTTGTCCTTTACAAAGTCTGTATCTCCAGTACCTGGCTGGCATTACACTTTATGGCACACATGGCCCAGCCCGACAAAATCACATTTATGTCCGATCCAGGCCTTGTAGCAAATGAACTCGACACCTCTGAGTGCCTCTGGACAATTTCCTCTCTCCTTAACCAATCTGATTAACCTACTATCTACAATCTGAATTGCTTCATGGCATACAAACTGTCCCTAGCAATAATTGGTTAAAACAAAATTTCAGAGTTGTGCTATTAAAGGTATTAGCCAGGATGTGGGGAAGCCTACATGTATCCCAAGGAACACATGGGTTTTCCCTAGGGCTGCTAGCCCCTGATTGGCAAAATCTGTAAATGATGAGGGGATGGATACTTCAAAAATTGGTATTTTGCAACACTGTTGTGTAAGTTCCTGTATCAGACTTGAAAGTGACAATACAGCACCAGCAACACTCTAGGAATTTCTTAAATCTCTGTGCAAAAGCCCTCTATGGTAAATTCCTAAAGCATCTCATGATGCCGATTTTTGTCCTCATTTTGTTCCTGTTGTTCCATGGAGGGGCAGGAGTATGGACCTCAGGGCTGGGAGGTCATCTCCCATAGTGGGCAGCTTGGCAGCCCTAGTTTCCCAATGAGTCAAACAACAACTCTGAGGCAATTTCCAGTCAAGAAAATAGCATGATGGGAAGGCTGAGGCCTATTCTTCACACACACCAGAGTCCTGATTCGAATTAGACTCCATATGTATGGGAATTGAGGAAAACTCTCAAGTCATGTTGTTACCCAAACTGGGTGTGGGGTTTCCAAATCAATTGGGGGAAATTAGTGTAATTAAAGACAGAGCTTGTGAGGGGGTAACGAGCGGGATCTCCACCAGCATTAATGGGGGGGTTTCCTCTGAGAACTCTCAAAATAAAGTAGTCCAAATTAAATAGCAAGGATTGTATTTAAAAGGAATAAAAAAGCAGAACATACACAAGTGCACACGAGGGGAACACACATACAAGGCTAACAAAGATAAAAGAGAGTAGCAGGCATACAGATTGGGGATGGGTGATATTTACCTATCTAGAAGACAAAGCATTATTGCCTTTTCCAGTGACTCCTGTCTTCTCATAATATGACCAAAGTACAATAGCCTCAGTTTAATCATTTTAGCTTCTAGGGAGAGTTCAGGTTTGATTTGATCTAGAACCCACTTATTTATCTTTTTGGTGATAGTATGTTTTCATGCTAAGGAAGGTTAGAGCTAAGGAGCGATTCCTGGCCCACAGCAGTTGCATAATCTTGCTAAGAAATAATAGTGGAGAAAATTAAGCCACCTGGCAAAGACTCACAACTCGCTAAGGACATGGCATACAAACTGTCCCTAGCAATAATTGGTTAAAACATGTAACGGTATTGCAAGAAGCTGTTGACTAAGTCACAACATGCTAGTTACTGTTGGTCTTCAGGTAACCCTTTTGAACTCAGGGAACATCGCTTACACAAATCTGTTTCAGACCAAGCCTCGACAAACGTCTTTATATTACTTGGCAATTGTGGCCAGATGGACAGCATCCAAAGAACAACAAGAAGTTCTGTGTTGTATGTGTTTTCCCCCCCTCTCTCATTCTTAAGGCAAAAAATATAAAACAGAATCTCAAACATTATCGGCATGTGTTGATTTAACCTTGCTTCAAGAAGCAGACAGACTTTTTTCCCTGTTCTCCCAAGAATATGAAAGAAAGGGTTCTTTGTATACTTTTCGTGGAGGAACCTGTTCCTGATGGTCTGCAGCCATTCTGAGGTAAACGTCAGCTGGAGACAGAATGATCTGGAATGGGGGCTTGAAGTCAGTGGAGCAGCAAACAAGTCAAAACAATCTGTCAGCGAGTTTACTGGATCTGAAGTATGGGGGCAGTGGTGCCAACTGCACAGAGCTTTAAAACTGAGAAACGAATTAAATCCCAAGATGGATGTGACATTTTAAGAGTGTCCAAGCAGATTGATCTATCTTTCATTGCTCTCAGAAAAAAACAGCCAAGGCCTGGATCCAGCAGAGTGGTCCCATGGGTGGAAAGATCTCTGACCATGAAGCTTTATTTTTCTCCCACACCCCACATCAGCCCCAAATGCACCCTGTAATGCTGTTCCTAGGAGTTCCCCATCCCCAGGAATAGCGGGGCTGCACAAGGAAAGGGCTGAGAAATTTACCCCCTCCATAGAAAGAAATTCTTCTTTCTATGGAATTGTTTGACTGGATTTAAGCCCTTGTATGGAGTGGACAGTCAGATGGTGTAGTCCATGAATGAACCTTCCTGTGGTGCTTTTAGGGAACTGCTGCCATCATATGATCGGATGACGGCTCTAAGGGATGTATCTCATTCCTTGCCAGACTATGCAGCTGTGCTCCTGACATGCTTCCCTTTCCCGGCCTACAAGCCAATGTCTTCTATCTGCAGGGAGTCTAGGGCTGTCTTCAGGGTCCAATCGCAGAGCTAGAAACTCTAACCCCTACCCTACCCGTTCTCCTCCTTACTTTCTCTGCCCTCCAAGCCGGCTGACCTTGGAACTCTTCAGGGATGTCAGGCCACTCCCCTTGGGCAGCTTTCTGTCCTGCCTGCACCTGCCTTCCTAGTTTTGTTCTGGTTTTAGACTGTTGGCCTCTAAGCCACCCGGAGCTTTGGCTGGGTTAGAGGGAAAACCTTTAGAATAAATGAACATCTCTAATCCCTGAAAGTGAATAGTTTCCTTTGTGAGTTTTTCTCGCTGGTCTGGAACGAAGCATTTTGTCTTCCCAAGCCTTTTCTAGTCCTTCCCCTATGAGAGCAAACTGGACCCTGGCCAGCAAAGTTTGCAGAGTTTGGCTAAGATCCTCCTGGTGGCAGCACAGGCCCAGGAGGCAAAAATAAGTCTAAGCTGTGCTGGACACCTGCTCTAACCATTGGCTGCCAGCAGCTTGGACCTGGGCGGTGGCAGTGTGGATCTGAGAGGTATAGTATACACCACCTCCTGCATTTCTGACATCCAGGAGTAGGGCTGCCCCGGCTTCCTTTCCCACTACCACCATTGCAGCCATCAGGACAAAAATAATCTTTAAAAAATCAATGCTGGGTGATAGTGTGATGTCACTTCTGGGGAAACCCAGAAAGGATGTCAGTCCTCTCTAGGAATCACTGGAAAATCTGTTGTTTTACCACAGAGTTTTCAGTAATTCCTATAGAAACATTATTAGGTTTGCCAGCCTCCAGGTGGGTCTAGTGATAAATAAATATACACTGCAAAAACCTTTTAGCAAACTAATGTGTTCTATTTATGGTCATCACTTAGTAAAGTGCATAGTGTATCATTATTTCATCCTAGCCAGGGGCCTGGAGATCTCCTGCTTTTACGACTGATCTCCAGCTGACAGAGATCAGCTGCCCTGGAGAAAATGGCTGCTTTGGAGGGTGGACTCTGTGGGATAGTACCCTGCTGAGGCCCCTCCCCTCTCTAAACCCCCACCCTCTCATGGATCCACCCCCAAAGTCTCCAGGTATTTCCCAACCCAGATCTGGCAACCCTAAGCATGATGTCACTTCCAGGTTTTCCCCGGGCATGATATCACAGCATCACTGACAGCACCTCCCCCATGTCCTCACCTTTTGTACCCCACTTGTTGCCAGGCTGTACCTGGCAATCCTAGCAAAGAGGAAGCTAAGCCTCGGTGGCATACTGGCAACCTCCAGTGGTTATTTCAATCACTCGCCCTACACCAAGCCTAAGAGAGTATGAGCTGACATATGAACCTGCTTTGTACCAAGTCAGTCCATTCTCCCACCTTGGCCTTTACTTTCCTCCAAATCCTCATGCAAAGGTCTCTCCCAGTCAAGGTGCTTTGGTGGCACTTGTTTTTTGTTTTGTTTTTCTTCTTAATTCTCAACAGCTTTATTGAGAATAATGTTTCATTACAAAATAGAAAAGAAAAATATCAAAGAATCATAACTACTGTTTCAAGAAGAGCAGACATTAATACATATAGTCAGCATAACAATCAAAAAATGCTTACCGATCCGAGCAACATTGCAGTTAGTTCAAAAAAACACATCTAGCCATATATTCCAAGTTAATTATAATATGAAACTATTGACAAAACCAGATTTAGCCATTAACTATGTTTAGTAAGTTTGAAGTTATTACCTGTCAAATCAAATATATTGCATATGAGTATTTTAAGAGTTTTTTAAGAGTGCTCAGACTAACTGGAAAAATTCAAAAATGAAGCCAGGTTTCATAACCTATATTAGCTGGTAATATTTCATTTTCTGTAAAGTATGATATTAATACAAACCACTTTCTAACAAATCTGGACTGTGACCCTATTTGCCCTTGTGTATGAGCATCATAACTATCTAGGGTTGCCAAGTCAAAATGTCTTACCGGCAGGGGAGCCTAGCCGGGCTCCGGGAGCCGGTCTTCGATGTGCGTGTGTACGAAGCGCGCGCACGCTGCCAGCACGGCACCAAAGGTGACGCACGACGTCGATCACGTTGAAGGTGTGGCCTCCGACGATCGGGGCCATGCCCCCAACGTGATTGATGTGGTTGCATCACCTCTGGTGACGCAGCCATGCTGCGCTTCGGGGGGCGGAGTCCCCCCCGGGGCCCGGTTCCGCGGCGGTGGAAATCGGGCCTCCAAAGTGGGGGTTTACCCACCACCCGCCCCCACTTGGCAGCCCTATAACTATCAGCGATTTTATCCATCACATAATGATCCCAACATTTATTTCTCCATTGAGAAATAGATGGTGGTACAGCAGATTTCCACGAGGCTGCTATAACCAGCCGTGCCAAAGCAAATAACGTGATCGCTAGTTCAGATATATTAACTACCTGATCGTTAGTGGTATGTGATGAGTTTAAAAGAAGTATAGCCAGGTCAAGAGGAATGTCATCTAATGTAGTCTTATTAATTTCTTTCAAAACCTGTATCCAGAAGTCTTGTATGATTTTGCATGACCACCAACAATGATAAAAATCACTCGTGGAGCCCTTGTGAGGGTAGAAAGATGGGCTACAAATGTTGTAAAATTAAATAATAATACTTGAGATACTGGTAGTTCCAGCCAGAGATACTAGGGACTGGAGCTATGACTTCTCTATAAAAGCCTAAGAGAAGCCCAACAAGATCAGATCAAAGGGCCATCTGGGTAAGCAGCTAACCCGTTGCCTCTGGAAATTCCCAAGGAGGGCATAAAGGCTGCCATCTTCCCTGCTGTAGCTTGCAGCACCTGGTACCCAGAAGTACACTGCCCCTCCAAACATGGACATTCCGTTTAAGCATTATGGCTAATAGCTGTTGATAGACCTCAGTGAATTAATCTCATTTTTCCCCCCCAGACCATCTTGAGAAAACAGAAGTCCAGTGGTACCTTAGCAGAAATCTTTCAGGGGTGATTTTCTGTATAAGGGACTGGAACGGATTTATGACACGATTTAGAGTTGCCAGCTTCAGGTTGGGAGATTCCTGGAGATTTGGGGAGCGGAGCTTGAGGAAGGTGGGGTTTGGGGAGGGACCTCAGCGGGGTCCAAAGCAGCCATTTTCTCCAAGGGAACTGATTTCCATTGTCTGGAGACGTAATTCCAGGAGGTCTGGCTACTCATAGTAAGCTTCTCTTGGCCTCCAAGTCCTCCCCTCCCCCCTTCCCTACTGTAATTTTCCTTATTACAGTGTGGAAAACCATTTCCTCTTCATGATGTCTGAAGAAGTGAGCTGTCCCTGGAGAGAACAAATGCTGGAATAAATGTTGTTAATCTTTAAGGTACCACAATGGACTTTATTTATTTATTTATTTATTTATCCTTCCATTTGTATACCGCTCACCCCCTGAGGGCTCTGAGCAGTTCACATATTTAATCAGTACAAGTCCTAACCTAGGGCCACATACAAGGGGGGGGGGTGACTAACCTACCAGGCACCCTTTGTAGCGAGTTGTTTTTTCTGTTGTCTGCGGGCGACGTCCTCCTGGCGCTGGTCTTGATTTACGACTTCCTGGCTGTTGCGACACCTTCGAGTCTGGGCCGAGCACACGTCCGCGCATGCTTGCTGACGGCCTCTGTCCATCAGGCTCGTGTTGCCCCGCCTCTGTGTCAGTCGGCCCAGCCTCCTCTCGCTCACCAGCCTCGCCAGCCGCCATGCTTCTCCGCCGCTGCTGCTCATCACTCGCTCACGCTCACGCCGCTGCTGCCGCCGCTACACCACAAAGGACGGGTGCCCCCCCGCTCTAAGAGCAGGTACCTAATTTCTCTATTTGCCTTTTAACGAGCTTTCGAGCCACTGGGTGGACGGGAGCTGGGACATAGGGCCGGGAGCTCACTTCGGCCGCAGTGGGGCTCGAACAGCCAAAGCTGCTTGGTCAGATGTAATGCAGGCTTCACTTACCGCCTGCGCCACCGCTCCCGACTTTTGCTTTGCTACAGTAGAACAACACTGCCACTGCACCACAACCATCAATGAAAGCCGTTTTTGTATATCATAAACTTACCTCCCCTTAAATAAATTTCAAGTTTTGAACATGCTGCCAATATTTTATGCCAGTTTTTGGGTTAAGAATGTTGGCAATGATTTCACGGGAACCATCCAAAACAATTCTGCTTTAGGAGATTTTCACCCAGTGCTTTTAGAACAGCCAATTGTCCTGCGTTCTTCTGCCAAGAAATGATAAATAGTTGTGTTTACTGAAGGATCTTTTTTTAAAAAAGAATTCTTCTTTTGACTGGTATTTTCTCACAATGAATACCAGCCTAAACTTTGCCAGCATGCTGCGTGTTCCCATCTATTTTTATGAGAGTGAAGATTCATGGATCAAGTTTGGGATGGGTGAGTTTTAATAGGTGTTTTCATACATGAAACCTGTAATGCTCCTTGGCCATTGAATGATGCCATTTGGGGATCAGAGTAACATTTTCATGAGGTGCCACTTCCTCTGGCAGCTGCTCTGCCCTCCGTAAAGCATTAGTCATGTGGTTGATCCCTTCCAATCACCAGGCATTGTGTCATGAATGGGTCATCATCCAGATGTTACACAGCCCATCAAATTTTATCTGCGTGACAATAAACCAGAAAAAGTTTGGGTTATCCTGGGCCCGAGCATTCAGAAACTGTAAGTGTTCCACCCCACATAAATTCCATTGCTGCCACTGGTGTGGTACATGGTGGTGGCAGAAAGCAGTAGGCTAGCAAGATAAAAAGAGACAAGATTTTCCTTGCCTGCTTCTGTCTTTCTGCCTTCATCTTTTCTCCCTTCCCCTCCAGTTTGGTGTAGTGGTTAGGAGCATGGACTCTAATCTGGGAGAACTGGGTTTGATTCCCCACTCCTCCACATGCAGCTACTAGTATGACCCTGGGTCAGTTACAAGTTATTTCAGAGCTGTCCTTTCAAGGGCAGTTCTCAAGAGAGCTCTCTCAGCCTCACCTACCTCACAGGGTATCTGTTTTGGAGAGGGGAAGGGAAAGGGATTGTAAGACACTCTGAGACCCCTTTGGGTAGTGAAGGGCAGGGTATAAATCCAATCTCTTTTCTTCTTCTTCTTCGTCTTCTCTGCTAGTGCCTTCTGGGAATGCTCTTAAGTACTTCCACCCATCTTCAGGTCCCCAAGGCAGCAAACAATAAAAAATATTTTAAAAAGAAACAATTAAAACACATTACCACATAAACAGGAAGGAGGGGCGGTGAACATAGAAAAGTTCACCCACTGACAGAAGGCAATGATAGAGGAGGAGACGGTGGACAAATGAATTTTTGTGGGGAGGGAGTTCTATTGTTTTGGTGCTACAACCGAGAAGGCCCTTTCTTGAATTGGGACCCATCAAGCCTGAGACAGGAAGGGCATCCAAAGAACAGCCCCTGAAAATGACTGCAATGGTCAGTAGGTTCATAAGGAAGTAGGTGGTCCTTAAGGTATCCCAAACCATACAGGGCCTTAAAGTACATTGAACTGGGAAGCAAACTGGGAGCTAGTGTGCACAGAACAAAATCTGGAGTGATAAGGACCTTATCATACACTACAGTCAATATACCAACTGCAGCATTCTGTTCCAGCTTCTTGACAGTCTTCAAGGGCAGCCCCACATAGAGCACATTGCAGTAATCTAATTGACATGTTCAATTGTTTTCAGAATGCTTGGCATTATATGGCATTAAAAGCTGAAAGTGAGCCAGGGAGACTCCTCCCTTTTATTCGCAAAACAGCAGGCTGGACGGCCCTCTTGCCACTACTACTACAAGAAGAATGGGAGAAAAGAAAAGGGCAGGAAGAATTCAGGGGGGGGGGCTGGCCCACTACTCCCTGGTGGTGCCATCACTGCCACGGCATCCCACCCCAGCAGGAGCAGAAGAAAGAAAACTGGAAACAGGAGGGTCTGAGAAGAGAGAGGAATTCTGTTCTAGCTAAGACAAACCATGCAAGGGCTGTAAAACACAAAAACTGTGGGTATTTTTGCTCACTCAGTCTCTCATTTTCAAAAGGAATGCTCACTGGATGTACCTGTCAGATATGCATCAAGATATTGCCTGTTGGTTTAGGTGTGGCGGTGATAGATCCAAGCATTTCTGCCATCCCAGACAATGAATGCCACACCCAAATCCCAGATTCCACTTTGAAAAAAACCCCACATGCGCTATATGTGTGAGGATGTATAAATTAAGAAAAGCTTTTTTAAATGTAGGCAGGACCTTTTTTAAAAAAGTTGCAGTCTGACTTACATACATAGGCCCCGGTCACACGGAGCATTTGCCACGCTAAAGATACGGATGATAGGCGGATTTTCCAGGCGCGATCACACCACAACATAAGCGTAGTGCTCCCGTGGCTATCCCATGGCTTCCCACTGAAGATGCGGACTAAAACACTAGTACTTACGAAGTGCTGGTTTCTGGACACCGTGGAGCAAGGGCAGGCGTCTGATCGCATTTCCGGTGGAATCCCGTGGCATCTGGTGCCCGCCGATGTTCCTTCACAAACGAGGGTGTTTTTTTCCCCCAAGTCTCTGCAGGATGTGCAAAAGAGCCCAACGGCGCATGCGCACAAACTTCGGTTAAAAAAACACCCGTTTGCCATGGAAGCGGTGCCTAGCGATTATTGCTGTGATTGCACCACGCCGCTTCTTTGCTGCACTGCAGGATAGCTGTGTGATCGGCACCTCACCCCCTAACCACGGGACCTTGACTTGACGTGTGATTGGGCAGTCGTGTGTTATTTTGCTCCAGGGCAAACAGCCACACTTCCCTCCCGCATTTTCCGACCCGTGTGACCAGGACCATAGTTATGTATGTTTTTACAGTTCTGGAATTACAAGTGTCATTAGTTAAATTGTGCGTAATTATGCCTTAATTGAAATATCTTAAGAGTTGGGAAAGTGAACAAAACGGGCCCATCCAAACAACTTACAAAATGCATTTCTATTTCTTTTTTAATAGTCTGCAGCAGAAGACAGTAACATGACTTCCACCCGCTGGACTTTTGTCAAATCCTGATTTCACAAGTTTAATTGTGAATTTAAAAGGGTCATGTCCTCAGATGCACAGAAGAAGCCATTCAAAGAATAAAAAAGAGATGCGTGGTCTTCTTCCCATTACCTAAGTGACCTCATGTTTCAACATCTCAATTTCTGGAGGATTCAAAAGTCATTGTGTTGTTTTTTTGCTTTGTTTTTGGTTTTTTACACCCTTTTCTGGCAATTTAGGACCAACATCAGTTGCATAAAAAGACCAAGAAAAGACCTATCAAGAAAGGATCTTCTTTTTAAAAAAGATGAGGAACAGAAAGGAAAATTTTGACATTTTCCTAGCATGTGGCATTCTGGAATAGAATAGAAGGAAGTCAACAGGAGATAAAGAGAGTCAGATGAGATCAGGAGGTATAAAACTGACAACAAAGTTTTCTAATCGCTAAAGGCAAATCGCTCTTGCAAAAGAAGCAAAATTTGTTAAAGATCTTTCTTTCTCGTCATTCCTGGCTTAATGGCTTGAGGAGGTCTGTCTTGATTTTATTTAAGCAGCAGTGGCTTCCTTGAGTACCATCTTTGTCTAAGGTGATTTGTTGAGATTGGGCATTTTCAATTTATTCTTGTTGTTTTGCTCCTTAGCTAGTGTGTGAGTTTCTCCTCGCTTTCCTTTCGTATAATGCATATATAGCTTAGATCTTTCTCTGTGTTACTAACTGCAATGTACACAAATAATGAGTTTATCTTGCGAGTTATTCATAATAATCAGAGCAAAGGTACCTTCTTTGCCCAGCTAGGGTTGCCAACTTCCAGATGGAACCTGGAGATCTCCCAGAATTACAAGAGATCTCCAGATTACAGTGATCAATTCCCCTGGAGAAGATGACTCCTCTAGAGGATGGAGTCTATGGCATTATGCACCACTGAAGTCCTTTCCCTTCCCAAACCCACCTTACTCAGCTTCCACTCCCAAATCTCCGTATCCCAACCAGGAATTATCAACCGTATTCCCAATGTCAGTATCAACCGTATGTCAGAGCAAGCTGTTTTGATGGGTGGTAGCGTTAAGACACTGGGCAGCAGATCGGAAGGTCTCTAGTTCAGCAGTTCGAGACCCTAGTGCCGTGTGATGGAGTGAGCTCCCGTCTCTGGTCCCAGCTCCTGCCAACCTAGCAGTTCAAAAGCAAGAAATTGCAAGTAGATAAATAGGTACCACTTCAGTGGAAAGGTAACAGCGTTCCATGCACCTCGGCATTTAGTCATGCTGGCCACATGGCCACGGAAACATCTTCAGGCAGGAAACATCTTTGACTTGGAAACGAAGATGAGCACCGCCCCCTAGAGTCGGATTCGACCAGCTTTTGAGCAAGGGAAACTTTTACCTTTACCTTTTAGTGTTCCGTAAACCTTTTCAAAATGGGGTTTTAGAAATGCTAGTCAAAGCCAGAGGATGTAGTGATAGCCCCAGGCATAGATGGCTTTAACGGGGGATTAGACAGATTCGTGGAGGATAGGTCTATCAGTGGCTACTAGTCATGGTGACTGAAGGGAGCTTCCACATTCAGAGGAAGTCAGCCTCTGAATCCCAGTTCCAGGAGGAAACATTGGGGGAAGGCCTCAGCCTCTGTGTCCTGTCGTTGGACCTCCAGAGGAACTAGTCACCTGTTGTGTGAGATAGGATGCAGGCCTCTTCTTATGTTCTTATAACCACAGTCAAAAGAGCTACTTTTAGGAGAAACTCAGTGAAAGTCCATGTTTTGCAATAAAGAACTATGACTCGGTAGAGAAGAAATGTTGCTAGTGATTGCATCTGAAGTCTGAACAGGATGATTCAATGAAGTAATTAAGTGTTTTGCCAGAGATCATGCGGCGTTACATCATCTTTAACTCACAATGCACTTTTATGACCATCTTTAAAAGTGACATGCCTCGTACCACTTCCCCTCAAGAAATTCTGTTCACTTCATTGATATTACATTACAGTATATTACATTACAGTAAGTGATCTATGTTTGGTGATTTTATGTCTTCAGCATCTGGATTCTGCATCGGTCACAACAAATGGCCACATAAGAAAAAAGTGTGTTTTCCCTTCAGCAGGGAGAAGTTGCACGGTAGTTCCTTGGGAATAATGGAATCTGATTGGGATAAATTTTTGCTCTTTTGGGATTTAGGCTACCTAAGTAATTGTTTCTCTCCTCAGTTCCCGTGTTATTAGTGCATCTATTAGGCAGGCCTGGGAGAGAAGGCAGCATGCTCTGTCCTGATCTCATCAGATCTCAGAAGCTAAGCCGGTTCAGTACTTGGAAGGGAGACCAGTCCACCCAGGAAGACTGCAGAGGAAAGAAAAGGCAAAACTCTGCTGCTTCTCCCTTGCCTTGAAAGCCCCTTGCTGGGGTCACGAGAAGTCAGCTGCAACTTGACAATACTTTACACAGACACAGACACATAAGGCAGGGCCTTATAAGTGCTATGACATCCTAGGATTACAGGCCTGGAGGAGGGGAAAAAGTCCTTTCCTTGAATAGAGGCGGAACGGGTGGAAATAGTCTCTGAAGCTTTTTATGGCATGGAGGCAAATAACATCCCATTAAGCCTCTATTAAGGAGACATTTTTTTCTCCAGGCAGCCGGCAATCCAAATGATATCTGCTGCGCATCTTACATGTTGCTGCATTTCTCAGAATCTCATCCATCCACGTGATCAAGAATTGTTCCAAGATTCCCCTAAGTGGAATTTCTTCATTCCTCTGATTCTGGAGCATACAGCGTATTGCCACTGGACTGCATCCTGTGAAGAAGAGCTGAGTTGTGCAGCTCGTGTCTGAACCCACCCATTTCTTGTCATGTTCTGGTGGGGGTGGGTGGGAATCAGAACACCCATTCCTGTCTCAGAAGCTTTCCCCACACCAGATTTTTGCTCCAGCCTTGCTTCTTAACTGCATCATGTTTTCCCCTGCCTTACACTCAGTATCCTTTGCCAGTTGTTGCTTTCCCATTTTTACTTTGAGTTTTTTCCCCATATTTTTCATACCAGCAGTCTGGGGGGGGGGGGGGGGGGAAAAAAAAAATAAAAAGACTTTTCCTTTCATATTTTCCTGTGTTTTTCCACACCACTTTTGTAGTGGTCTGAAAAAAGCTCTGTGTGTGTGTGTGTGTTTGTGTGTGTGTGCAGAGGAACAACCAGCAAATGATTCTGTGTATGGGCGGGG
>NW_015169830.1:25848-59627 GCF_001447785.1 Gekko japonicus | reverse complement strand
TTTCCCTTTCCCTCTTCCCAGAAAGTGCTCACTGGGTCCCAGCGAGGATGCGGGGGTTGGGTCAGTGAGTAGGGTTGCCAACCTCCAGGTGGGGCTTGGAGATTTCCTGCTCCTACAATTGATCTCCAGACAACCAAGATCTGTTCCCCTGGAGAAAATGGCTGCTTTGGCGAGTAGGCTGTGTGGCATTAGACCCTGCTGAGGTCCCCTCCTCCACCCAAACCCCACCCTCCCCAGGAGAGCCAGTTTGATGTAGTGGTTAAGTGCACGGACTCTAATCTGGGAGAACCGAATTTGATCCTCCACTTACACCTGCTGGATGACCTTGGGCAAGCCATAGTTCTGGCACAGCTGATCTTGAAACACTTTTTTTTTTTCTGTCAGAGCTCTCTTACCTCACAGGGTGTCTGTTGTGGGGAGGGGAAGGGAAAGGAGATTGTAAACTGCTCTGAGACTCCTTTGGGTAGTGAAGGGCAGGGTATAAATCCAATCTCTTCTTCCACCTACGAATCTCCTGGAATTTCCCAACCAGAAGTTGGCATCCCCCATGGGCTACGGGCCTCATTCTTACATTCTTTATCCTCATTCCAAACTCAAGGTCTTCAGTTGTAGTTCTCTGCTGAAGCCTTCTGCTCACCCAGCTACTTATTTCTTTTTCTTTGACCCCCACATATTAGAAGCCAAGAGCAGAGGCTGGGATTTCTTATCCAGGTCCAGCTGTTGACCAACAGCTCTGACAGCTATTTTGTATCAGTTTGGTGGTATACTCACCCATGTGTGTCTCATTACTGCTGCTTGGATCAGCAATATCCTGAAATGAATGATATTATTGAAGCCTGTAGTTTTGTTATAGAATTCATAATATATTGAAAGTTTGAAACTGGGTCATCCCTTCTCTGGTTTCTCTTCAGCTCTTATACATTTGGTCATCGAACTGGTATTTGTGGTTTTTTCACTGAGTGAGTGAGGTGCGATTGTGCTGATTATGTTCATAGGTTGTGGTCACACGTGCCAGAAAAAATGCAGGGGGGGGAGGCTATTCCCTCCGGAGGAATTTGACCCACAGCTGCACGATCACACCTCCCTTTGAAGCTGTGGGCGCAGTCCGTCAGTGCGTGATCAGATGCAATTGTGGATGACTTGGGGGGGGTTGTTCCTCCCCCCCCATGCACATAACCGAGGGATCAATGACTCACACCTCCGCACCGAGGGTTCCCTATGGCGTTTGCGATGATGCGCATACTGCAAGGGGGGGGGGAAACAACGGCATGGAGTTGGGATTGCCTGATCAGACCATCCCGATGCCATGAGAGCGTGCTGGTGCGATCAGACACAGGAAAGTCCATCCGTGGCCCGTTCACAACCCGTTAACGACTGGATTTTCCCAGGTGTCTTTTAACTCCGCTTCTGTGGCGGAGCAGAATGGGTTGCCGAAGGCTGCGGGGTGCTTCCCAGATGTTGTTGCCTGACCGCACCCTTTAAATCCGCCCAGCATTTGCACCTGTGTCAGGTCTAATTGTGTGTGTGATTGCAGCCCTAGTGTAAGCCACTGGTGAAGACTGTCTGCCAGAACGCATATGGCACTTTGGTTTGTCTCACTGCCAATGCATGTTTGCATTCTGTTCTTGAATTACTATGAGGTGCTTTGTGCACACAACTGAATTGGTCATTATTTGTATACTGCAATATATATTGTTCTTTTGTTTTCTCAACTTTTTGATTTATCCTGTCTTTCTCGGTTGAGTATTTTTTTCTTTTTTCCAGGGCTGAAGTCCACTCACCAAGCCACCTGCTGAGTCATCTGCTGTAGTTAATCTCTGCCATTCTTTCCATTTTCCAGATGTTGCCAAGACTGGGATGGGGATTCCTCATTCAAGGCAAGACATTGACTGTTAGTGTACACCTATGAAAGGGGCCAGGTGAAGTTAGCCATGTGTCTCCTCATATTAAAAGAGAGTTTGTCTGGGATGGTTCCTTTCCAGATTTTCAAGATAGCAATGAGATGAACCAAAGACCCAAGAGATAAAAATATTATAATTCTCTCACTAGATCTGGCCAATGGCCCATCTAACTATCAGCAAACATGATTCTGCTTTATACTGAGTCCGATTGTTGGTCTATCAAAGTCGGTATTGTCTACTCTGACTGGAAGAGACTTCTCACAGTTTCAGGGAGAGGTCTTTCCCACCACCTATTACCTGATCTTTTGTTGTTGTTTTTGTATATTTTGTGTGTGCGTGTGTGCACGCGCACCTAAAAGCGATGGTAACCTTTGGACCTATTACCTGATCTTTTGTTGTTGTTTTGTATATATTTTGTGTGTGTGTGCACGTGCACCTGAAAGTGATGGTAACCTTTGTTGACTTACTCCTACTGGGGACCTGGAGGATATTCAGAGAGGTGGGTGAATAAAGCCTGCCCCTGCCTCCCAGCTCTGGTATTCCAAGGAGGTCTCCCATCCAAGTACTTGTCACAGTCAGCCCTGCTTAGCTTTCGAGATCTGATTAGACTGGGCTTGTCTGGGCTATCCAGGTCAGGGCTCTGCCTCATCATTTTAAATGGAGATACTGGGGAACTGAACCCAGGACCTTCTGCATCCAAAGTAGACACTGTAACACTGAGCCAAAGCCCACCCCAATATTGGGCTAGCCAGATTTCTCTGGAAGCTAGCAAGAAGTGGTAGAAGTCTGTTGCTTCTCCTAGTATTCTGTATTAAGAAATATACTCCTACCTTATATGGAGGCTTCATTTAACTATCATGGTTAACGTCTGATGGTTGAGATATCCTCCATGAAATTTCCCCTGTTTTTAAGCCACCTGAAGCTAGCTTCGCCACAGCCTGTGGTAGCAAGTGTAATGTTCCTTAGTCTGTTTCATGTTTTATATTAGTTCCAGGATATTAGAATCTGGAGGAGTTTCAGCCCAGGTTTTACTCATGGCTGGATAAACTGAGGAGAAGACCACCATGGAGGACATGGTTAGGCCTTGTGTTCTTTTCCTTGTTTCTCTTAAATAAATTTACTCCTGAATAAAGTTACTTTTTCTGCATATTCCCGAATGACTGCAGAATCTGATATCAAGTTTCACGAGAAGGCTGCTCACAAAGAAAAAAGCCAGTCAGTAATAAGGAAGGTATCTTGCAAAGTCATGTAGGAGAACAGAACATGTAAAAGTATCTCATTGAAGGTGCTTTGGAAGACGAAGTCATTTGGAATTTGCTTCCTAGTGGGATGAGATGTGCCAAGGCTGCCTGCCATGTTATTCACTGTAGGAATAAAAGTTAATAACCTGTGACTTTGGCTCTTAAGCATTTCCCCTTCAGAGACCTACTTTTACAGGCCGAGAAGCACAAATGGCCCTTTCTACAGAGCGATACTGACATCCAATGGTAAAACAGACCCACCATCAGAAGAGATCAGGGTTGTCTCCCGACGCAGACGTTAAGTGGAACTTTGTCTACAGGTATCACTGAGAAAGTGGAGAGCGTGATTTGTGGTTACTGATGGAGATGCCCGAAGATGCTAAGCCATTTGGGTTCACTTTTATGGAAACTACTATAGCATGGTGACCAGAAAACCTAGTGGTCAACTTAAAAGACCCTGATGTAGATCTCCCCTGAGCCAAACATTGCCTGGGGGGCCTCAGCAAGCCACAGTCTCTCAGCCTTAGCCCTTATGGATGCTGACCTATTCTGCCATGTTAGGTTTCTTTAGCTGAATTTATGAGATGTGCTGTGAAGATTCTGGAAGCATGATCTAGAGGCTGAGGATTGGGTCCGCCAGAAAATTATTTCTGGGATAAATTTTGGGCAATTCCATCCCATGCAGACCTCCAACTCACCCTTGGTGCTGATCCTGTGTGGTCCCCTGATTCACAGGAGTTGGGGGAGGGGGGCATGTTGGACCACAGTGTGAGAGGGGAAGTAAGGAACATCCACTCTTGTTGACAGAAATCTCTTCATTTAATGGAAGAGTTTTGCAGGATCCAAGCATTAAGTATTATTGGGACTTGCATCACCCTGCCATAAGATGACTTCCTTTCCCTTAGGCGCGTGGTTTCTGAGTGGAGTAACAATGTTGGATGAATCTTGAGGATAGAAGGGGGTAAATCAGCAGTGTAGGTGTTCTTCCATGGTCCAGTTATCATCCAGCATGGCTTTTATGGTTAGCTGAGCACCAGGCTCATGCATGCGCCCTCAGTCTGGGCAAGGAGCCACAGGCATGAGAGAAGCAGAGCAGGCAGTGTATTGTTTTGATAGTCCAGTTGCTAAGCAAGAGGGTGTCCTCTCCTCCTCGCTTAGCTTGAAAGCAGCTGCAAACAGAACGGAGGCACAACAACTGTTAGAAAGATGTTTGCTGCTGTAGTAGTTTAGCACCGGAATGGAGGGATTCTGAATCCTGAGGAAGAAAGGGCCAGCTTGGTGTAGTGGTTAGGAGAATTGGGTTTGATTCTCCACTCCTCCACATGCAGCTGCTGGTGTGACCTTGGGTCAGTCATAAGTTCCCTCAGAGCTGTTCTCTCATGGGCAGATCTTGAAAGAGCTCTCTCAGCCCTACCTACCTTACAGGGTGTCTGTTGTGGGGAGTGGAAGGGAAAAGAGA
Organism: Gekko japonicus; assembly: GCF_001447785.1. NCBI lineage: Eukaryota > Metazoa > Chordata > Lepidosauria > Squamata > Gekkonidae > Gekko > Gekko japonicus. The sequence continues at coordinate 55,026 of NW_015169830.1, read as the reverse complement.
TTGTAAACTGCTCTGAGACTCCTTCAGGTAGTGAAGGGCAGGGTATAAATCCAATCCCCTCCTCCTTCTCCTCCTTTTCTTCTTGCATTAAAATATCAGTTAAAAAAACCCAATATGTACAGAATAATCACCCAAAGGACTCCTTTCCCTGTATCAACCCAGGCAGCCAGTTTAGGTCTTCACTACAGACTATTACGGTGGTACCAACCATTTGTCATGTGGACACTCCCTCAGTGGGGTCTAGTGCCCCGCTCAGTTATGACCCCAGTCTTAGAGAATGGACTGTTGAAGGAAGTGAAAAGAACAAGTCTCAGGGCAACTATCCAAGCAGAGTACAAGAGTCCTCCTTTTAAAAATTACTGGTTTATTTATAGGTATTTTAATGGGTGCTTAAGATTGATCGTGAAATAAATCAGAAACTTCAGCTCTTTCCAAGGGCGGCTGCTTATGCGCTCACTGGAGCAGACTTGTACAGATTTGGGTTTATGACACGAATTTCCAAACAAGTTCAATGGTTTCCTGTTTGGTTGCAGGTCCTATTCAAGGTGCTCGGTATGATCTTGAAAGTCCTTCACATCCTAGAACCAATGTATCTAAGGGACCCCACCCCTCTTTTCTTGTATAGACCAGCTTAGGTGTGTCCAGCCATTTCTGTTATCCATCTCTTCTCATTAGGCTGTGTTGATAGCCTCTGTAAGGGAATAAGTATTTCCCACTGCTGCACCAGAGTTATAGAACAACATTTCCACTGAAATCCTACAAATCCCAGCCTTAATAACCTTTAGAAAAGCACAAGTCAGGAAGAAATTTTCTCCAGGCCAGTTTGGCCAGGGATCCTGGAGGGTTCCCCCCCCCCATCCTCTGGGCATGGAGCAAGGGTCACTGGAAGTGTGGGGGGAGGTATTTGTGAATTTCCTGCATTGTGCAGGGGGTTGGACCAGATGACCCTGGAGGTCGCTTCCAACTCTATGATTCTATGATTCTAAGTGGAAGACTTGCGAGGGGCATCTAATTTTCCCTTCCTGTACTATTTCTTCTTTCCCTTCCCTGAAAGCCCCAATAGTCTTTCCCCTTTTCCTGCTTCCTTCTTTCCTTCATGTACCAGTCAACCTGCCTTTATCTGCCACCTGTTTTTACCTTTCTCTCCTTCACTACCCCTTGCAGCTTCTACCTGGGGAGATTTTGGCTCAGTTGCGCAGTGCTGGCTGCAGCCGGGGGAACCTAAGAGGACTTGCAGGGGAGAACCTCACTTTCCTCTGTATGATCTCCTCTATTTTGTTTCCCTCCTCCTAGCAGCCACCATATCCTCATCCTTATCTAAAGCTAAGGGCCAGGATCCCATTGCCTCTTGCGCTTCTGGCCATGGTCAGGCCAAATGCCTGGCTGGCAAAGACGTTCCTGTCCTGTCTTCCCTGCTGGTACAATGCCATCTGGCGCAGACTTACACCCACCTAAGCCCACTGAGAATTTTGAAGGGCATTAATTCTGCTTTGGATGGCCCCATTAATAAACGTACGTAAAAACGTTCTGTTCCTTGTACATGTGAGTTTTCCATTTCAGACTGAGCAGTATTTTGATTGCAACCGTGTTAACAACGTTATTAAAAGTACACAAATGAAGTGGTTATAAATTTTTTGGTTATAAATAGGTGGCTCTTCAGCTCGGCTGTTAATACCATTTCCAGAAACCCGGTGAGTCTGTATCTTCTCGGTTTATGGGAAATGTCCTTTTAAATGCAGGAGGGAACATGACCCCCTCTTGGTGCAGACAAGGGGAGGGGAGAGAGAGTACTGGTGATGCAATAAAGGGGAGAGACATGTCTGGAACAGCATTATTCTAGGGTGATTCTGCATTGGCTTTTCCCTCCGTTGTTGTACGAAACCCACGTTGGAACAGAAATCCCCCTCTGCATTGCATGCTGCTCTCACTTTCTTTGATCACTGGATTTTATGGTACCCTCTACACTGCATGCCACTTTCACTTTCGTTGATCACCAGGTTCTATGGTACCTTATGCATAGATTTATGGCCATTCAGGGGTGCCTTTGCGGTCAGTACGGTGTTGGCCCGGGGTATCTGAATGCGGTTTTGAGCTGCACCTTTTCCTCAGTGTTGAGAAAACGTGGAGTGAATGCCAGATGCAGAATCGCCCCTAGTGATGGAAGCTTTTGTGATGGAAACTTTTGACCTGCAGTATCCCTATCTATAAAGCTGTCAGGTTCCCACTCGAATCACTTTCTATAAGGAAAGGTTTATTTAGAGATTCGATATGTTCATGGGTTCAGACTCTTTGTCAGGACTAAGGTGCAAAGGTGGGAACGCAGCATATAATTGCAACCCCAAAATTCCATTCATACACATCAGCAATACTACAAAGCCCATGAAAGATACACAGTCTGTAACTAGCCAAACACAGACTCTGCTCAAGGACACTTCCCGTGTGAAAAGATGTCTTCGAGGTGCCATAGAAGAGTTACCGAAGCTAGCCTCCCTAAATTCTACAGGCAGTCACTCCCCCCCCCCCAGGAATGCGATGGCAGGTGAGGGCAAGCGATAAGAACATAAGAATAACAAATGGTTAAGAGCAGAGAGTAAACGGGATACACAGGGCATGTTTATACTGGGCTGAAACATAACAGGTGTGATTACACTAGGTTGGAAATACAACAGATACAGTCGGTCAAAATGCCCGAGTCTGAGAATGCTTTCAGTCATAAGTCTTCCTTCCCACTTTGGCAATCAGCAGAGGAGGTCAGTTGAGTGTCCCACCTATTTGGTGTGGTTGAAGAAGAAGAGATTGGATTTATACCCCGCCCTTCACTTGGAGTCTCAGAGCGGCTTACAAACTCCTTTCCCTTCCCCTCCCCACAACAGACACCCTGTGAGGTGGGTGGGGCTGAGAGAACTCTGACACAAACTGCGCTTTTTCAAGGACAGCTGTGCCAGAGCTTGTGACTGACCCAAGGTCACATCAGCAGGTGCAAGTGGAGGAGTAAGGACAAACCCGGCTCTCCCAGATTAGAGTCCGCGCACTTAACCACTACACCAAACTGGCTCTACAGTTTGTTCAATAGGGTCATAGGCTAGCAGAGACTCCTTCATTGTGATACCTTTTAAAGAGCGAGCATGGTGGGGCTAGGATCAGGGAGCGCCAGGCTCAAACACCCACTCTGCCATGGAAGTTTGCTGGGTGACCTTGGGCCATTCACACACCCTCAGCCTAACCGACCACGTGGGACTAGTGTCGCGAGGACCAAACTGGAAGAGAGGGAAACGATGCTGTAAGTTGCTGTGGGTCCCCACGGAGGAGAAAAGCAGCGGGGAAATAAACAAACAAGTGCCTGCCCTCTGGGATTTCCTCCCAATTGAACCAGACTCTGCCTCTTTTTAGGAGGCAGGAGAAGACTTTTCTCTGTAAGCAAAGCTTTTTTTTAGGATCTAAAGAAGATGTTGCAAGGGCTGTGTTGCTGTTGCCAAGCAATGTCTTCCCGTGTATCTCATGCAGTGGAAACGTCTGGCCTTCCATACTATACTCTTTTGCCAGAGGCAGACTTTTTATTGAAGTGACAGAGGAATTCAGAATGTGGCAATGTCATATCACCCATCTCTTTTATTGGATGCGTGCCCTGACCTGGATAGCCCAGGCTAGCCTGATTCCATCAGATCTCAGAAGCTAAGCAGGGTCAGCCTTGGCTAGTATTTGGAAGGGCGACCTCCAAGGAATAGCAGGGCTGCGACGCAGAGGCAGGCAATGGCAAACCACCTCTGAAACATCTCTTGCCTTGAAAACTAGCCCAGCTCACCACCTATTGATTTATTTATTCAATTTATACCCCGCCCTCCCTGCCGAGGCAGGCTCAGGGTGGCTTACATAAAAATACGTATAAAATACAATTATAATTATTTATAAAACAACCATAAACCGTTATTTGTGGTGTACAACACTAAAAAAAAGAGCTATAACTTCTGGCTACCAGAAAACCTTAGGAATATTAGGATCGTCTGGCTATTCTACACAGAATGCCATACAATAATTAATTGATTAATTGGATATTACTGGAAAGTTGCCTGGAGGGAGGTTCCTTAACAACCTGTAGACCCCTTATGCTGTGTTTCTATAGTTGGTTGCTGGAAATTCTAGGGTTTTTTGCTTGCATATGACATTGTTTATATTTATTTTATTGAGTCACCATTAAGCCACTAGTTTATTAAAACACCTCAACACCACCTGTCTTCATTTCACAATGAACCCAATCAACCACCTTCTTCCTCTTCCTCCACCTCTTCCTCTTGTAGTCTAGTAGTAGTCTAGTACTAGCACAGCGTTCCGTGCGCCTTGGTGTTTAGTCATGCCGACCACATCAAGCAAGGGAACCTTTACCTTTTTAATAGTAGTAGTAGTATTCCTCTTTTAGTCTTCCTCTTGTAGTCTAGTAGTAGTAGTATTCATAAAGTTGATGGCATCTCTATTCCTTTGCAAACACCAGAAAGAGCAGAAGCAGAAGTAGCAAGAGGAGAAAATCAGAAGCAGCAAAACAGGAAGAGGTTTCCTTTGCTGCCAAAAGAGAATCCAGCCAGTAGACTCAAATAAATGAGAGCTCTTTTAAAGTCTGCATTAAGAACATCAGTCTTGATACAAGAACAGCTGAAATATTTTTTTTGGGGGGGAAGGGCAGATCCTGCCATCCTTCAAGGAACTCAAAGTAGCACACAGGATAATTTATTTGCACCTTATTGATATGCCACCTTTCAATCAAAAGGTCCTCAAGGCAGTAAGCACGGAATGTATTCCCACACTTTATTTTGAGGAAAGCACTGCATTCCTTCCTTAGTCTCACAAGCTTGTTTCAGTGATGGAATGAAGTCATCTCATGTATATGCATGTCTTGGCTTTCTTGTGCAAATATGAGAAATAATTCACACACACTGAATAGTGCACTTTCAATCCACTCTCAGTGCACTTTGCAGGTGGATTTTACTGTATGAAATCGCAAAATTGCTAAAGTGCACTGAAAGTGGATTGAAAGCATAGTATTCAGTATATGTGCAAATGCCCAATGAGAAATACTGGGATACAGTGGTTAGACTGGCAGAACCAGATTCAGACCCTCACTTTGCCAAGAAGCTCACTAGATTACCTTGGAACAGTCATTCTCTTTCACCCTAACCTACCATACAGGGTTGTTTTTAAGGCTACTAACCTCCATTTGGGGTCTGGAGTTCACCTGGAATTATAACTGATCTACAGACTATGGAGATCAGTTCCCTTGGAAGAAATGGCAACTTCAGAAGCTGGACTTTATGGTGTACCATACAGAGTTTGAGGGAAACTGAAGTCCTAGAGTTCCCTCCCATCCCCAAAATCAAGCCTGTCTAGTAGGTTTGCAAGCCATCAGTGGACAACCAATGCAAGGGCAGAGGGAATGATGTGACATCACTTCCAGCAAATACCTGGAAGTGACATCATCACCAGCATGATGGCATTGTGACACTCTAGGATTTGAACAGAAGCCTATAGTAAACCATAGTATAGTATAGTAAACCACAACAACAACAAGAGAGTGAGAAAGGTAGTAATGGGATACAATCTCAAAAACGACAGAATGATCTCAGTCCAAATCAAAGGCAAATAATTCAACATCACAGTAATCCAAGTCTATGCCCCAACCACTGACGCAGAAGAGGCTGAAGTGGACTGGTTCTATGAAGACCTACAACACCTCCTAGAACTAACACCAAAAAAAGATGTCCTTATCATCATAGGGGACTGGAATGCTAAAGTATGAAGTCAAAAGGTAACCGGAATAACGGACAAGTTTGGCCTTGGACAACAAAATGAAGCCAGGCAAAGGCTAATAGAGTTTTGTCAAGAGAACACGTTGGTCATAGCAAACACCTTCTTCCTACAACCTAAGAGGCCAGAAGTACAAGCTGGGTTCCGAAGAGGTAGAGAAACAAGAGATCAAATTGCCAATATTTGCTGGATTATGGAGAAAGCAAGGGAGTACTAGAAAAACATCTACTTCTGCTTCATTGAATATGCTAAAGCCTTTAATTGTGTTGATCACAACAAACTAGGACAAGTCCTTAAAGAGATGGGAGTACCAGACCACCTCACATGTCCCCTGAGAAACCTGTATAAGGGTCAAGAAGTGACAGTTAGATCCAGATATGGAACAACTGATTGGTTTAGCATAGGAAAAGGAGTACAGCAAGGATGCATATTGTCACCCTGATTATTTAATTTATATGCAGAGTACATCATGTAAAACGCTGGCCTGGATGAAAGCCAGAATTAAGATTGCCAGGAAAAACATCAACAACCTCAGATATGTAGATGATACCACTCTAATGGCAGAAAGTGAAGAGGACCTAAAGAGCTTCTTGCTTAAAGTGAAAGAGGAGGGTGCAAAAGTTGACTTGAAACTCAACATCAAAAAAACTACGATCATGGCATCCAGCCCCATCACTCCTTCACAAATAGAAGGGGAAGTCATGAAAGCAGTGACAGACTTCACGTTCCTGGGATCCAAGATCACTGCAGACAGCGACTGCAGCCATGAAATTAAAAGACACCTGCTCCTTGGGAGGAAAGTGATGGCAAACCTAGACACCATAATAAAAAAGTAGAGACATAACCCTGCCAACAAAAGTCTGTATGGTCAAAGCAATGTTATTCCCAGGAATAACGTATGGCTGCGAGAGTTGGACCATAAGGAAGGCCGAGCGCCAAAGAATAGATGTTTTCAAATTATGGTGCAGGAGAAGACTCTTGAGAGTCCCTTGGACTGCAAGGAGATCAAATCAGTCAATCCTAAAAGAAATCAACCCTGACTGTTCCCTGGAAGGCCAGATACTGAAGCTGAAGCTCCAATACTTTGGCCACCAAATGAGAAGGGAGCACTCACTGGAGAAGATCCTGATGCTGGGAAAGACTGAAGGTAAAAGAAGAAGGGGACAGCAAAGGATGAGATGGTTAGACAGTGTTATCGATGCAACAAACATGCAATTAAGGAAACTCTGGGGGATGGCGGAAGACAGGAGGGCCTGGCATGATGTGGTTCACAGGATCACAAAGAGTCAGACTGTGTGACTGAACAACAACTATGGTAGAACCACAGAATGTTGGCTGAATCCTAGAGTGTTGTGTCAGCATCACTCCAGTGATGTGATGTCTTTTCTGGGTATTTGCAATGGTGTGATGCCACTTTTTAAAACAAAATCTCCCCTCTGGCCTTTGTCAGGCGGGTGGGCAACAGAGGTGGAGACCAAGAGGCACCAATTTCCAGATCTCCTGGAATTTCCCAAGCTGGAGGTGGCAACCCTAGCTGTTGTTCACACACACAAATACACCCCAAACTCAGAAAATGCCGTTAATAAATTATACCAATGCATATGCTGCGCTGTCAATTGTGATGTTAGGGAGCATGGAAATGTACATATGTTGTGTGCCATCCAGTTGCTTCCGACGTATGGCAACCCTGTGAATTAATGACCTGCATGGAACATGGGAATAACATATCTGTTTATTTACTTGTTTGCTTGTTTATGGTGGAACATTTAATAGATCAACTTGCTGTGCTTAAACCTTCCCTGAAGTGAAGAGTATTTCATTGTGTAAGAAATATTACTGCTATGACTCAGAGCCTCCCTTAATTGTCCCTGTACAGGTGTTTCTGCCTCTTAGCTCAAGTGAATTTTCTAAACAAACTTGAAATACATTGCCGGCACTTGTCTGATTACAAAACCCCCGAGAGTCTGGGAAGGATGAGGACATGAATTTTTATGTATCTTTTAATTGCCACACTTAGATTCAAAGGTTTGGCTGAAGCCCGATGCCTGGGGATTGCTGTACAAAATAGCAGAGCCAGAGCTGTTGTGTGTGCCGGGTGACAGTGTTATACAATTGCTGAAAGTCATTTAGAAACTCTGTGGCAAAGTAAACAAACATCCTTGGCTGCATCACAGCTGCTGGCGAAACATCAGGTCCTACAATGCCAAGACCACGGCCATACAGCCCGGAAAATCTACAACAACTAATCCTTGATGGAGATGTTAGTGAAATAAAAGATTTATCTGCTTTACTCAGAGCACTGAAGAGAACACTGGGGTGGGCATAATCAGGGCTATTTTGGGGCAGGAACTCACAGGAACAGAGTTCCGGCTGGCTTCAGAGTTGGCCATACCCACTACAGCCAAAACCTCTGCAAGCCAAAGGCAGTCATGGGGGTGTGGCTCAATATGCTAATGAGTTTCTGCTGTTGGGTGTGGCCTGTTATGCTAATAGGTTCCTGCTGGGCTTTTTCTACAAAAAAGCCTTGGGCATAATGATTATCATTATACATATTTGATACATTATACATATATGATACATTCAAATGATGTATCCGATGTGGGGATTCAGGGGCTCGCCCTTCGATGGCTTGCCTCTTTTCTCCAAGGTCTGGGACAAAGGGTAGCGATAGGGGATCAGCAGTCCTGGAGACATCCTCTTGAATGTGGGGTGCCTCAGGGGACGGTGCTGTCCCCTATGTTGTTTAACATCTATATGCGCCCCCTTGCCCAGATTGCCCGGAGATATGGGCTTGGGTGCCATCAATATGCAGATGACACCCAGCTCTATCTGATGTTGGGAGGCCAGTCGAACTCCAGCCCAGACGATCTTCACCAGGCATTGCAAGCGGTGGCTGGCTGGCTCAGACTGAGCCAGCTAAACCTAAACCTGGTGAAGACGGAGGTCCTGGGCCTTAGTCAGGTCAGCTCGGGGTTGGGGCTCCCTCTCCCGACCTTCGATGGGGTGCCTCTGGTGCCAGCATCAGAGGTTAGGAGTTTGGGAGTGCTCCTGGACCCCTCTTTAATGATGGAGGCCCAGGTGGTAGCCACTGCCAAATCGGCCTTTTACCATCTTCGGCTGGCCCGGCAGTTGGTTCCCTTCTTTGACCGCGATGACCTGGCCACAATGATACATGTGATCAGGGGTCATTTCGTAGAAAAAGAGCTAGGGGAACTCATTAGCATAACTCATTAGCATATGCCACACCCCCTGACATCAGGGGCCCGGCGGTGGACCTGCAAGGCCGGCGGAAGTGCAAGGAAGCCCCGCCAAGGCCCTCCCTAGCCCCAGGCAGGCAGGGGTGGGGAGAGGCGAGGAGGAAGCAACTTACCCTCCCTCTTCTCCTGCCTCCTCCTGGCTGAATGAGGGCTGGAAGCGGGGCGGCCAGAAGCAGGGGGCGGGGCTTCATCGTGTGCCCCGCCCCCTGCACCTCACCCGGGGGAACTGTGTTCCCCCGCGTTCCCCCCCGAAATGACCTCTGCATGTGATGGTTACCTCAAGGTTAGACTACTGTAATGCTCTGTACATTTTGTTGATGAAGAATTCTGAGAAACTCTACAAACACAACTGTCTCCTTAAACTATCTCTTGGTTCAGTCAGAGGTCTTTCATTGATCTGGTTCCTTAGTGCTCCTTAAGTGCTTCCGGATCTGTCTGAGCCCTGCCCAAAATTACAACCTCAGGTATTTAAAATTAGAGGAATGCCTGGAGTACGCTTGGCTTCAGGCAACGAGCTCGGAGGTCAAGAAGCTGAACTGTACAAATAATTCAATTTGAGCTTGCCGCAGCCCTGTGCTGATTCAGGCCGACTCACAGCCACCAGCTTTCATCTGGGTTTGAGGGCCGCTAAAGCCAATTCTCAGGCTTCAAGCTACGAACAAATCAACCACAGCATGTCCAAGCAACCACCTTGGAGCATCAATTTGAGCAGCAGCAGAAAACCAAGAAAGCTGTGTCACTGCTGATCTATGACATGCCTTTTTTTCGGTTTTATCTGGCGTGTGGTGTTTCTTTCAGGCCTAGGGAGTCCAAACGTCATCCTCACTACTAGACACAACTCACACAGCAGTTTTGTCTGACTCCCAGACCATACCAGTCCTATCCTAACAAGGATTATGGATGGGCAAACACAGAGGTCATTTTGGGGGGGAACGCGGGGGAACGCAGGTGAGGTGCAGGGGGCGGGGCACATGACGAAGCCCCGCCCCCTGCTTCCGGCCCTCATTCAGCCAGGAGGAGGCAGGAGAAGAGGGAGGGTAAGTTGCTTCCTCCCCGTCTCTCCCCACCCCTGCCTGCCTGGGGCCAGGGAGGGCCTTGGCGGGGCTTCCTCGCACTCCCGCTGGCCTTGCAGGTCCACCGCCGGGCCCCTGATGTCAGGGGGTATGGCATATGCTAATGAGTTATGCTAATGAGTTCCCCTAGCTCTTTTTCTACGAAATGACCCCTGGGCAAATGCTTTTATTTAATTTCCATTTCTAGTTTGTTCTTGCTTCTGACATTGTTCTTATTTTCTAATGGTGCAGTCCTCAGGAGAGTTACAGCCTGCTAAGCCTCCTGAAGGGTATAGCTCTGCTTAAAACTGCATTGTTAACAGCCATTCCAAGCGAAACTTATCTAAATCAATGGACTTAGACTGGGGCAGTTCTGAACAGAATTGCAATGTAAGCCTGCAGTCCTACACAGATGAGAGCCAGCTTGGTGTAGTGGTTAAGAGTGAGAGACTCTAATCTGGAGAACCAGGTTTGATTCCGCACTCCTCCACATGAAGCCAGCTGGGTGACTTTGGGTCAGTCACAGGCAGCGTTCCCTCTAAGCTAAGTTAGTGTGAGCTATTTCACAGTTTTTTAGCCTCCAGCTCACACATTTTTGTCTTAGCTCAGGAAGAATGGCTCCAGAGCAAACTAATTTATGTGGCGGGCAAATTGCTCACTCACAATTTTAATGCCAGTAGCTCACAAAGTAGAATTTTTGCTCACAGAAGGAAGCATTGGTCACAGGACTCTGAGCTCTCTCCGCCCCCCAAAATAAGTCTAGTTCACCACCTAGAGGTGCATAATGCTAAAAGGGCTAGAACTGAAGGCTGCCAGACCAACTTAGAAGCTCCTGGCTGTACTACACACAATGCTGTATGATATACTACTATACCTACACAGATGTACCTGGGAGTCTGGTACTAAGCCCCATTGAACATAGTGTGACTTTCTTCTGAGTAAATATGTTTAGGATTGTACAGTATGTTGTCAACTTCCCACCAATTATTTTGAATTTCAACTGTCTAGGCAAGTCTGATTTGAGTTAAGGTAAAGTAACCAGTGTTCCCTCTAAGCTGAGTTAGTGTGAGCTAGCTCACAGGTTTTTAGCCTCTGACTCACAGATTTTTGTCTTCGCTCAGGAAGGAGGGCTCCAGAGCAGTGTTCCCTCTAAGCTGAGTTAGCGTGAGCTAGCTCACAGTCTTTCAGCCTCCGGCTCACACATTTTCGTCTTAGCTCAGGAAGGATGGCTCCAGAGCAAACTAATTTATGCAATAGCCAAATCGCTTGCTCACAACTTTAATGCCAGTAACTCACAAAATAGAATTTTTGCTCACAAGACTCCACAGCTTAGAGGGAACATTGCTCCAGAGCAAACTGATTTTTGCAGCAGCCAAGTCGCTCGCTCACAACTTTATTGCCGGTCGCTCACATAGTAGAATTTTTGCTCATAAGACTCCACAGCTTAGAGGGAGCACTGAAAGTAACACCTTAGAGACAAACAAGATTTTCCGGGTATAAACTTTTGAGAGACAGAGCTCCTTTTATCAGATATCTGATGAAGGGACTTTGAACTCTCAAAAGCTTCTACCCCGAAAATCCTGTTGGTGTCTAAGGTGTTACCGGGCTCCTATCTAGCTTTTCTTCTGCAGACCGACATGGCTACCCTCTGAAACCAACTTTCAAGATATCTTTGAAGAATGAATTGAAAAATAATCTTGTTGCCTTGTGTCACAAGTTGTTGCTATCCCAGGCTATCCCAATCCCGTCAGATCTTGGAAGTTAAGCAAGGTCGACCCTGGCTAGTATTTCGATGGGCAACCGCCAAGGAATACCAGGGTCATGACACAGAGGCAGGCAATGGCAAACCACCTCTGAAACGCCTCTTGCCTTAAAAACAAGTGTAGCTCACACCTAGTGGTCTATAATGCGAAAAGAGCTAGAACTTTTGACTGCCAGACAATCTTAGGATCTCCTGGCTATACTGCACACACTGCCATACGATAATTAATTAATTAATTAATTAATTGTTGCTAGCAGATGATGCTTGATTTGTCACAAGATCTTTTTCCTGGATTTTACTTCGCTGTGTCCCTGAATGTTTAACCAATGAATCCCTGTGTACATTTGGATTTTGTGTGTGTGTGTGTGTTAATATTTTCAGTCTTTTTCAGGATTTTATAAGGCATTTTTTCCCCCTCCACTTTCTCAATATTATTCTCGAGGCAGTATCAGCAAAGGTATCTGAGTATTGTAGATACCAATATCAAGCATTAAATTATATTAGGAATCAGGCCTGTTGTAGCTGTAAATACAATGAGTGCTAGGCTGGCCACCTTCTGGCGGGCCCCCATCTCCTTCCCTGACCTCCCCCAGCCGCTGGAGTCCCCGGCAGGCCAAGCCAGCTGACCCTGTCCCCCCAGGCCAATTGAGGGCCCGGTGGGCCACGCTGCACAGCCCTGCCCCTCTCCCCACCACGCGCGAGGCACCAGTGGGACAAGGTGACTGGGCTCATCCCTCTCCTCACTACACATGTGAGGCCCCGGCAGGCCTCGTCCCTCTCCCCACCACCCATTCGAGGCACCAGCAGGCCCAGTCGGCTGACCTTATTCTTCCCCCCCACCCATTCTAGGCAGGCCACCCGCCAGGGCCTGGTCCTCCGCATTGGCCATCAATTGGGGGAGCAGCCGTAGAAGTGCCACAGAGACAGGCGAGGTGGTGGGGGGGCATGGCACTGTTTTGAGCCAGAAAAAGATAGGAGGTGTGTTCAGCAGAGCGAAGGCACATTGTTCTGAGGCACGTTTGGACCGGCAGTGCCTCTGTGGGTGGGAGTCAAAGAACGCAGCCAGTGGCCACAGTCCCTGTTGTGAGTGGCAGTTCTTGCAGCCAACTGATAAGGGAGCGCATTGAATGTGGCCACCCCAAAACATCTTTATTATATAGAAAGATTAGCATAACAAAGAAGAATAGGCTTTAAGCATGCCATGTTGTATAAGGACATATTTACCCATGCAGTAAAGCTGCAGACTACAACTTCTCCCCCCTCAAAAAAAAAAACCTGTAGAAAAAGAAATTGTGATGCCATGAATTATAACTTGCAATTTCTCTTAGTTGAAATGATTTCACAAGGCAATGTGACTGTTGAGGGAACAAGAGCTTTGTAATGATCCTTCCATCTCTGTCATCTTGGGATGATTCTTACTTTCAGCCTTCGCTATTTACAGTCTTTTTTTTTTTTAATCTCTGATGGAGCATTCTATCATGCTGGCATTATATGGCTCAATTTCTTGGTGCACCCAACAAAATAGCTTTTCCTGTAACAACTGCTTGCAACCTAAGGGAGAGGCCTAAGATCAATGTCCCCTATTCTGTTTGAAGAACCAGCTGTGATGACATTGAGGAGAAGTAGAAGTCTACCACTCAGTGACTTGACTAGAAATAATAATTATGTGGATTTGTTTGTATACTGGGAGGGGAAAAAATGTTGGGATGGCAGCCTTCCTGGAATTAGGTAAAGGCTTTTGTGATGCAAGATCGACAATCCACAGAGCCACCGTTAAGTCTTCCCAAATTGTTTTGAGATACAAATCATGAGAGACATAGACAGTCATAACCCTCAAGTGTCATCAACCACATAATGAACACATCCTTATGAAAGATGTGTTGGACAGGATCCAGAGACAGCTCAGAAGCACTGGGAGGGTCTAGAAGACAAATATACGAGTGGGGGAAACTAAATGCATTGGGTATATTTTGCCTATAGAAAAAGAAAATAAAAGAGGGAAATATTGTAACATCAATCCTATTGTGTAGTGCCAAGTGTAGACTGAGCGATTGCTGGGTTCTCTCTGAATTAAAATTAACAACTAAAGGTGGTTATTCAGTGGACACCAACAGCGAGAACACGCTTGCTCAATAGGCACTAATGACAAGAAACTGCTCCCTAAATGGACACTAATGGCGAGAATATGGTCCCTTAATGGACACTAATGGTGAGAAGATGATTGCTCAGTGGCTTTTGATGTCTAATTTACAACTAGTGTAGGATGGAGGTGGTGATGACCAGCATTCTGGCTGTATGAGTATGCATGCAACTGGACAGAAACAGTACTATGTAGCTGGCACAAGGGAAAGAAGCCTTTTACTGCTGGCTATGTGGTTTTGAAAGTGTGTTCCTTGTTGTTTTGGCGGACTGATGCCACTTCACAGACTAGCACCATCTACCAGTCTGTCTGAACCACTGCCTTCTCCATCTTGCATATTTATAAACAGCCGGAGAGCACGGGAGAGAGCCCTTGTATTTAGGGCTTGCCATGACGATGGCCGCACATGCCTTTGAGAAATGAATGGCTGATAATAGACAGTCGGTATCGTCTCCAAAGCTGATGACTATTCTGAGGCCAGGGCCGAGAGCGTGGCTCCTCTAGATTCCGCCTGTGGGCTGTGTTTCCAGGCAAAGTAGCAACAAACAGGACAGCAACAATTAACCATCATTACATTTCCATCAACACAATGTGGGGGGAGCCATTGTCATTTTAGGCAAAAGCTTATCATTCAGAGCCCCTTGAAATGCAAATAGTTCTATGCTCTGTTTGTTCACAACGCAAACAAATAAATGACAACTGTCACATTTATTTCCAATGCTCTTTTTTGGTGGCAAAGTAACGGCACAGTGACTATGAAAGATGGTTTGCAGAGTACATGTAAAAACTGCACCTCCAGCTTCTCATCACACTGTAATTTGATCTTGCACAAATACTCGCCACCCACCTGCCATTTCCTAGATTAAAAGAACGGTATCTTGGTTTGCAGATTTGCCTTCTGCAGGCTCTTTCTGTAGGCCTCCTGTTGCATACTGCCCTTCTTGGGAGGCACAAAGGCCAGACATAAGAGTCTTCTTGGGAAAAGCTTGCTTATCTGGGCCATTCTTGCATAAATCTCACTGCAAAAGGGGGGAGAAAGAGCTCCAAACTGAATGTTCGTTCTGACAAAAAAGACTGGGTTCAAGAAAGCCATGACTTTAAAAATATTATTTATCGAAAAATATATGTACAGCATTTAATCCTCTTTTTCATAAGAACATAAAAGAAGCCAGTGTTGGATCAGGCCAATGGCCCATCCAGTCCAACACTCTGTCACACAGTGGCCAAAAATACCAGATGCCATCAGGAAGTCCACCAGTGGGGCCAGGATGCTAGAAGCCCTCTCACTGTCCCCCCCCCCGCAAGCACCAAGAATACAGTGCATCACTTGCCCCAGACAGAGAGTTCCTATCTATACCTTGTGGCTAATAGCCACTGATGGACCTCTGCTCCATATGCTTATCTAATTGCCTCTTGAAGCCGTCCATGCTTGTAGCCGCCGCCACCTCCTGTGGCAGTGAATCCCACGTGTTAATCACTCTTTGGGTGAAGAAGGACTTCCTTTTATCCATTCTAACCCGACTGCTCAGCAATTTCATTGAGTGCCCATGAGTTCTTGTATCATGAGAAAGGGAGAAAAGTACTTCTTTCTCTACCTGCTCTATCCCATGCATAATCTTATAAACCTTGATCGTGTCACCCCTCAGTCATTGTTTCTCCAAGCTAAAGAGCCCAAGCACTTTAACCTTTCTTCCTAGGGAAAGTGTTCCAACCCTTTTATCATTCTACTTGCCCTTTTCTGCACTTTCTCCAATGCTACAATATCCTTTCTGAGATGTGGTGACCAGAATTGCACACAGTATTCCAAATGTGGTTACTCCATCGATTTATTTTTTCCCCTCACATAAGAATATAAAAAAGAGTCCTCCTGGATCATCTAGTCTAGCCCACCAGTTCCCTTGGATGGCCAACAACAGGGCATAGAGGCCAAAGCCTTCTCGTTATGTTGCCTCCTGGCTCCTGGATTCAGAAGTTTACTGGGGGGGGGGGGACATTGGGAAGCACTTCCTCAGTTTTCCCAGTCTTTTCTGCAATCACACCCAAATCTGCTTTGTTGAAATGCTTGGCTCAGCTGCCATTTGGGTGGGTAAGTCAGGATTTTCCTGGTCTTGCCCACATCAGTACCATTTTCCAGCCCTAGTCTCCATGTTGGTACCCCGCCTCCTTGTGTGCCACCAAGTAGCTTCTGGGAGAGTTTTTAGAATATCAGTCACTGGTTTAAAGAAGAAGAAGAGGAGAAGAGATTGGATTTATACCCCACCCTTCACTACCCAAAGGTGTCTCAGAGCGGCTTACAAAGCTCGTTTCCCTTCCCCTCCCCACAACAGACACCCTATGAGGTAGGTGGGGCTGAGAGAGTTCTTGACAGAAACTGCTCTTTTTCAAGAACAGCTCTTATCAGAAGTACGGCTTGCCCAAGGTCATCCAGCCAGGTGCAAGTGGAGGAGTGGGGAATCAAACCTGGTTCTCCCAGATTAGAGTCCACGCACTTAACCACTACACCAAACTGGCTCTCAAAAGCTCCTCCCCACTGGTGAGGGGGGAATGTCCACAAAGGGAACTAGGGCAACCCTTAGAAACTTAGGATTCATAATGTGCTATTGCTCTTAAGAAGTCAAAGTCTGTCTTTGGGGGTTACATAAGAACATAAGAGACGCCAATGTTGGATCAGGCCAAAGGCCCATCCAGTCCAACACTCTGTGTCACACAGTGGCCAGAAATACCAGGTGTCATCAGGAGGTCCACCAGTGGGGCCAGGACATTAGAAGCCCTCCCACTGTTGACCCCCCCCAAGCACCAAGAAGACCTTGTGGCTAATAGCCACTGATGGACCTCTGCTCCATATGCTTATCTAATTCCCTTTTGAAGCCGTCAAGGGTTGCTGGTAATAATAGACATGGCCCAAACCAACAGTTTATATGGGGTTGGGAAAGGGTAACTCTGCATACACAGTGGGATGTGCACATAGAGATGGGGATGCTAGTTTTTGAGAGGACAGGGATCCCCTGATTTCACAGGATCCCATCTGCCACCAGCCAGCTAGCCAGTGGGGGGAAGCCCTTCCCCACTAGAGCAACCACAAGGAACTTAAAAGGGCACTCAAGAGTGGTACCTTCAGCACTTTTCCAATCATTTCCTTTTCTGCTAGCCCAGTCCTGCTGTATGCCACCTAGGCCATGGTGAGTCTTTCAAAAACATCCCCATGAGCCTTTGGGAAACATGCAAATTAATCCGTAAAGGCTCATGGGGATACTTTTGAAAGACTCACCATGACCTTTGTGGGCATCAGCCTGGAGGGGGCAGGGACATCCCCAACATGATGACATCACACAGAAGTGACATCATCAAGTCGAGGACCTGCACCCCACATGCCTGAACTCCAAGCTGCTCATGGGGATACTTTTGAAAGACTCACCATGACCTACATAGAATACAGCAGGACTGGGCTAGCGGATAGGGGGATTGTTGGAGATGTATTGAAGGTACCTCTCTTGCGTGTGGGGGGTGGTGCCTGAACTCCAGCAACAAATTTGCCACTTGGAGTTCAGGTGCACGCATCCTCTGCTTCTCACAAACAGCATTCAAAGTGTCCCTTTAAATGCTGTTTGCCTGAACTCCAGCAGCGAATCTGCTGCTGCTTGGAGTTCAGGCACGTGGGGCGCCGGTCCCTGATGTGATGATGTCACTTCTGTGTGATGTCATCGTGTTGGGGATGTCCCTGCCCCCTCCAGGAACACCCTCCAAAGCCCCCTGCGAAAGAAGAACCTGGCAACTCTACATAAAGATGCTCCCTCTACTCCAGTGAACAGGGAGATTCTCATATGCAGAAGTTTTATTTAGGCATTGTAGGCATCACATATGGGCATGGACTAGAGTTCATCAGGATGTTAAAGTAGTAGTAGTAGTAGTCAATGTTCCCTCTAAGCTGTAGAGTCTTGTGAGCAAAAATTCTACTTTGTGAGCTACTGGCATTAAAGTTGTGAGCGAGTGATTTGGCTACTGCATAAATTAGTTTGCTCTGGGGCCATCCTTTCTAAGCTAAGATAAAAATATGTGAGCCGGAGGCTAAAAAACTGTGAGCTAGCTCACACTAACTCAGCTTAGAGGGAACCCTTGTTACGGTTACTATTACTCCATTTTTAGCCAGCCTTGCTCACTGAGATTCAAGGTGGAGGGCAAAATATTATAAAAACCATTTGTTTAGCAAAGGTCTCTAATAAAAAAGATCTCTAATGAAATCAGCAATAATCTCTAATGAAAACAAAACAGTGTAGTGGGGTTAGGACCGAAGAACAGGAAAACAAAGCAAGCAAGAAAGCAAAAAAAAAAAAAAATCTGTCTACGGCAATAAAACTGCCTAAGGTTTGACATACCATACTGAAGTGAGGTCTATAAAAGCTGCAGTTAGCAAGGGAGTAATATGTACACTAAACATCGCCATATGCTGTAACACTGTCTCTTATAGAAGCACCCTTCTGAGATGACCCATTATAGTTCTGATCGCTTTGTAAGGATGCCCTCCTGAATAGGTTTGTGCTGCCCTTTCTGCAAAAGGATAAAGTGTGAGGGTGTCCCCAGTAGGCCAAGGCATGAACAGGCAGTTGCCAACACACATGAATGGGCAGCTGCCAATTTTACCTGTTTTCAGGGTGGCATGGCACCATTAGAAGGCTTCACTCAGAGGAGTGCTGCGCTTGAAGCAGAACACAACAGGAGAGAGAGTATGTGGGTCCAAGACCACTAAGGGCTTTGTAGGTGAGAGCTTGAACCTTCCAATGAACCTGGTAACTGACTGGTAACCAACGGAGTGACTACAGAAGGGGAGTGATATGCACATTTTGCTTAGTGCCCAGTAGTAGCCAGCCCGTGGTGTTCTGTACCAACTGGAGTGTCCAAGTCATCTTTAAGGACAGACCCATGCAGAATGCATTATAGTATTCTAGGCTCAAGGGAACTATAGTATTTATTTATTTATTTATTTATTTATTTTATAAATTCAATTTATAGCCCGCCCTCCCCACGACGCGGGCTCAGGGCGGCTCACAGATAGGCGTAAGCCAACACATAAAAACAGGTTAAAACCACATAAAATCATTACTACAATGTTACACCACATTAAGTGCTCTAGATGTTCCGGAATAATCTTCCATAAAGATGATGTCTCAAAGATGGTACACCCAATCAGTGCTGTCAGTTCCACGTAACACTGTCATTCTCTCTTCCCAGGGCCAGTTGGTAATGATGGTAAAATAGTGATGATGGTACGATAGTGGTGGCTCCTACTCGAAAGCCTGGCGGAAGAGCTCCATCTTGCAGGCCCTGCAGAACTCCCGGATCTCCTCCGGGAGCTCATTCCACCAGGTAGGAGCTGCCACCGAAAAAGCTCTGGCCCTGGTAGCAGCCAGCCTGGCCTCCTTGGGGCCTGGAATCATCAGGAGATGTTGCATCCCCAACCGTAGTGCCCGCAGGGGAACATATGGGGAAAGGCGGTCCCTTAGGTATGTAGGACCCTGGCCATACAGGGCTTTAAAGGTAAGAACCAGCACTTTGAAGCAAATCAGATACTCTATCGGCAGCCAGTGCAATGCTTTCAGCACAGGCCGGATGTTGTCCTAGCTAGGGAGACCCATCAACAGCCTGGCCACAGCATTCTACACCAGCTGCAGCTTCCAGATTTGCGACAGAAGCAGCCCCATGTAGAGAGCATTACAGTAGTCTAACCTCGAGGTGACCGTCATATGGATCACTGTGGCCAACTCATCGCGGCTCAGGAAGGGAACCAACTGCCGAGCCAGCCGAAGATGGTAAAAAGATGACTTAGCAGTTGCTGCCACCTGGGCCTCCATAGTTAGCGAGGAGCTCAGTAGCATGCCAGACTACTAACCTCCGGCACTGGCACCAAAGGCACCCCATCGAAGGTTGGGAGTGGGAGCCCCAACCCCGAGCCGACCCGACTCAGGCCCAGGACCTCCATCTTTGTCGGGTTTAGCTTCAGCTGACTCAGTCAGAGCCAACCAGCCACACCCTGCAACGCCTGGTGCAGGCCTTCTGGACTGGAGCCCGACTGGCCGCCCAACATCAGATAGAGCTGGGTGTCATCTGCATATTGATGACACCCAAGCCCATACCTCCGGGCAATCTGGGCAAGGGGACGCATGTAGATGTTAAACAACATCAGGGAAAGGACTGCCCCTTGAGGCACCCCACATTCAAGAGGATGTCTCTGGGACTGCTGTTCCCCTATCACCACCCTTTGTCACCGTCTTTGGAAAAAAGAGGAAACCCACTGAATGGCGAGCCCCTGAATCTCCACGTCAGCGAGGCGGTGGGTCAGCAACTGGTGGTTGACCATATTGAATGTGGCTGACAGATATAACAGCAACAGTGCCGCCACACCGCCTTGATCCAGATGCCTTCAGAGGTCATCAGTAAGAGCGACCAGTACTGTCTTTGTCCCATGCCCCGGGTGGAAGCTGCAATGGAAGGGATCTAGGATGGAAGCATCATCCAGAAAGCCCTGTAGCTGTACCGCCACCGCCCTCTCAATAAATTTGCCCAAATAGGGCAAATTGGACACCGGCCAATAGTTGGCTAATTCGGCCGGGTCCAAAGAAGGTTTTTTCAAGAGAGGGCAGACCATCGCTTTCTTGAGTGCCCTGGGGAACCATCCCTCCAGGAGGGACATGTTGATAATTTCCCTGAGGGCATCTCGCAACCCCTCATGACCCGCTTTAATGAGCCAGGAGGGGCACGGATCAAGGCTGCTTGTGGTTGGGCACACCGATGCAAGCAATCTGTCAACTTCCTCCAGGCTGAGCAGGCCGAAACACTCTAAACCCGGAACCGAAGACGTGCAAAGCGCCTCAAGTTCACTCACTGTTTCAACTGTGGCGGGGAGGTCGCGGCGGAGTGCCAAGACTTTATCTCCAAAATAGCTCACAAATGCCTCACAGCCAATATCCAATTCTGTAGCATTTCACCTGCCCTGTGGCAGAGCCGTTAAAGACTAAATTGTTCTAAATAATTGGGCTGGACGCGAGCTCGCAGATGCAATCCTGGTCGCATAGAATCCTCTCTTTGTGGTCTTGACTGCCATCTCATAGGATCTCATAAACGTCCTATAGGATGCTCTTGATGCCTCATCATGAGCACGGCGCCACTGTCTCTCTATCCGTCTCAGCTCTCGCTTCATCAGCCGTAGCTCCTGGGTATACCAGGGCGCCAGCCTGGTGCGGGTGCGGAAAGGGTGCCTGGGAGTGATCTCGTCAATGGCTGCGGAGAGTAAGCAACGGCAGTCCTCCACAAGCTCATCCAACGAGCCGCCAGGGGGCATCGGCTCCAGATCCCGTAGAGCCATCTGAAGCTGTATTGGGTCCATTTGGCTCCTCGGGCGAGCTAAAATCTGCTCGCCGCCTAAACAGGGTTGGAGTGGAACATTCAGATGGGCCTTCAGTGCATAGTGGTCCGACCATGGTACCACTTCCACAGTAATCCGGTCCACTATCAACCCTGTTGCGAAGATCAAATCCAGCATGTGACCGGCCTGATGCGTGGGGGCCGATACAAATTGAGAGAGTCCCAGTGCCACCATGGACGACACTAGGTCCGTAGCCCGGCTGTAGCATGTGGCCACATCAGCCAGATCAATGTAGTGGTCCATGGTTTGGGGCTGGAGTTTTGTTTTGGTTTTTTGCAGTTGCAGTAGCTTGCTAGTAAAGTTTGATCTAATACCAACCCTAGTAGGGGTGCCAGTCCCCTCCCACTGGATTCAAGGAATCCCCTGCCACCAGGGACCACCCCTGCCACCAATCAGCTGGTTGGCAGGGGGACTTATCAGAAACAGGAGTTGGGTCCAGGCTATGTTCCCAGCAACATGGCAACATCACTGCCAGTGTGTACCAAAAGTGATGTAATGATGTTGGCTATGTAATGGAACCTCTCTGATAGAAGCCATTTTTGCCATAGAGTTTTTGCCAGAAGTGACATTGTCATGTTTCCGGCATGTAGCTTGAGTCTCCTTCCCACTCCTGGTAAGTAGAAGAAGAACAAGAAGAGATTGGATCTATACCCCGCCCTTCACTCGGAGTCTCAGAGCGGCTTACAAACTCCTTTCCCTTCCCCTCCCCACAACAGACACCCTGTGAGGTAGGGGGGGCTGAAAGAGCTCTTGACAGAAATTGCCCTTTTGAAGAACACCTCTGACAGAACTATGGCTTGCTCAAGGTCATCCAGCAGCTGCAAGTGGAGGAGTGGGGAATCAAACCCGGTTCTCCCAGATTAGAGTCCGTGCACTTAACCACTACACCAAACTGGCTCTCCCTCCTGCTCCTGTTAAGTCTCCCGCATCCCCCTACAGTTGCCCAAGGGACCTGGCAATCCTAACTCCTAGACACTCAAGTCAGCTGGAGCCTACCTGTTGTAACTCGAGATCAGGCTGCTCTTTCTTCAATCAGTGATTTCAGTTTATTGGAACAGAACACAAAAACAACACAGAACACACAGAACAATCCCAACTTATATACAGTTTGGAACTGGCTAAACCACACCCCTAGAACAGTAAGGTCCAATTATAAGTGAGTGCTTAGGACCAATAGGGTTTGTTTCCGCCGAAAGCCATAGTCTTCCCTGATTGGCCCACTGCACAACGGCAGCCAATCAGACTGTTGATTTTAGGATACTGAGAGTCTATGGAACTTGTGACTGAAGCTCAGGCTCATTCTACAATTCAGGCTATCCATATAACACAATACATAACAGTATCAAAAGTGGGAAGCACCAGAGGTCATTTCAGGGGGGATCGCAGTTCCCCCGGGTGAGGTACGGGGGGCGGGGCACATGACTAAGCCCTGCTCCCTGCTTCCGGCCGCCCCGCTTCCGGCCCTCATTCAGCCAGGAGGAAACAGGAGAAGAGGGAGGGTAAGTTGCTTCCTCCCAGCCTCTCCCCACCCCTGCCTGCCTGGGACCAGGGAGGGCCTTCGCGGGGCTTCCTTGCACTCCCGCCGGCCTTGCAGGACCACCGCCGGGCCCCTCATGGGGCTCGGCAATGGAGCTGCAAGGCCGGCGGTGGCGGCCAGGACCGTTGGGGGCGGGGGTGTGTGGCCTTATGACACACTTCCAGTGATGTCAGGGGGTGTGGTCTTATGACATACTTCCGGTGATGTCAGGGGGTGTGGCATATGCTCATGAGTTATGCTAATGAGTTCCCTTATCTCTTTTTCAATGAAACGACCCCAGGGAAGCACCATGTCCTTCAGAACCTCAGCCTTCCCAACCTCTTAGTTTTAGGCATATGAGCTTAAAAACATTGAACATTGGGCTATGAAGCAACTAGCTAGCAAAACAGCCATAACAACAAGATGCAATCACAAGCAACAAGGACCCCTTGGGGAATGCGTTCAGTTCATTGGCTGCAGAATAGAGACTATGCTGGTTTATCAAATTGCTGTGTACTTTCCGAATGCCCTTGTAAGGACATCAAAAAATATATTTAAGGAGATATTAATTCCATCCAGAGACACCAATAAAAGAGGGATTCATGTTTTTAATCTGACAACAGATCTGCCTTATCAGAAGCAGCAGTAGAACAGATAGACTATTAATCTGAAAGGCCAAGCTGATTGTCTTTAACGAGCTGGCAAGATGTTTGATTTGTGTCCAGCTACGAGTTCATAAAGTGTTTTCAGATGAACCATAGCTCTGGAGTGCTATGATTATTATTCAGAAACCTTAGGCGCAGATTAAGGTTTATCAGGATGTTGACAAAGAATGGTATTTTCCTCCTAAATTTAAAAACGGGAACTGGGCTATGAAGAAACTAGGAAACAAAGCCAAAAGGGAGGGGGGGAAATCTAATAGCATTAGCAAAGGAAATGAAATATAGAATCTTCCTCTGTTGTATATTCACTTGAAACATTTTTTTTTCATTTTTGTAAAAGACATTCTTCAATGTCCCATCAGTACTTAAGAAGACAGCCAGTAGCTAGGGGTGTGCATTCAACTATAAATGAGCTGAAAAAAATAGGTGAAAAAACCCTTATCATTATCTTCGGCTATTCTTTCATCCGAACATAGATCTGAATATTTTTTCAGCTATCTGAAATAGCTGTGCCCCAAAATATTCAGGATTTTTTGGGACTGTCAGATAGCTGAAGTTAAATGCCCTCCAAGTGAACTTGCCGCTTGGAGAAGTGTTTAAAGAGACTAGTAAAGGTAAAGGTTTCCCTTGCTCGAAAGCCAGTTGAATCCAACTCCAGGGTTGCGGTGCTCATCTCTGTTTCCATTTAAAGAGACTACAGGCCCATTAAATGTCTTCGGAGTTCACTCACAGCTTGCTGAATGCATTTAAAGGGACTGCAATGGAAGTGTGATGGTGTTGACAGTAGGGACAGATGTAGGCTGGCCTGCAGCTATAGTGGGCCTATGGGGGGCTCTGTCCCCTTCCTTAAAGGGCCAGCCCCACAAGACTTGGTTTTTTAGAAGTTTTTTTAGAAGAATCAGGGGGCCGCATGCACAGGGTTAAAGGGATCCATTAAATGCTTTTGAGAAGAAGTGGGGAATGGCATGTGCTCCCTCCCTCCTGCAAGCTTTAAAGAGCCCTCTAGCTGATCTTGCAGGAGGGGGGGTGGTGGCTGCTGGTGGTCAGGCATGGGGGCAGATTGAAGCTGACATAAAAATAACGGCAGCCCCACCAGAATTTATTTTGCCCCGCAAGCCACAAAATCCTGGCTACGGGCCTGTAGGCAGCACAGGAAGTGATTAATGGTGAGTGGCAATCTGCTGGGAGAGAAGAAGGAGCATGTAGACTAACACGAGAATAATGATATCCATTGCTGGTTTAAAGTCAGATACTTTCCCTCCCAGCCTGAGAACAGAACTTGGTAGCTTTTGATGCACCAGCACTACGAAAATGTTGGGGGGAAATGATCAGAAATCATACTGGGACAGAAAATTGTCCAGAAGGGGCAATGAGGGCTCCATCTTCAACAAAAAAGAGGAGGAGGAGGAGGAGGAGATTGGATTTATACCCTGCCCTTCACTACCCAAAGGAGTCCCAGAGCGGCTTACAAACTCATTTCCCTTCCCCTCCTCAGGCCACAACAGACACCCTGTGAGGTAGGCGGGGCTGAGAGAGCTCTGATAGAAACTGCTCTTTTTCAAGAACAGCTGTGCCAAACCTATGGCTTGCCCAAGGTCATCCAGCAGCTGCAAGTGGAGGAGTGGGGAATCAAACCCGGCTCTCCCAGATTAGAGTCTGCGCACTTAACCACTACACCAAACAGGCTCGCAAAAACTACCTGCCCCAGAAAGAATCATGTCCCTCACCCAACTCTAACCAGGGATTCTCAATATTCATTCAGTAGTAAACCCTAGTTGGCATGTCACATTGCAAGAAAACTTGGCACAACCTTTCCAGCTACATTTTATTTACACGAACACATGAAGCTGCCTTATCCTGAATCAGACCCTTGGCCTGTCAAAGTCAGTATAGTCTCAGGCAGAGGTCTTTTGCATTGCCTACTACTTGATCTTTTAACCGGAGTGTTACCAGTCAGTGCCATCTCACAGAGGGGCAATTGGTTTTCCAATAAGAGATAATGCCATGCACCCTTCATATAAAAATCACTCCAGATAGAAATTAAATCTGTCTCATAAGCCTGGCCTAGGACAATGAATGTATCTGAAAGTTCATCAAAGGAGGCAGGCCTGATAATAGTTCTCGCCCATCCTACAGTAATCTGTATTTTACAACATTGGGGTATCTCAGGAACACAGCACCACACCTTCTTTTATCCACATCTTGCTTCCCCCATTCATCCACTTAGCATATTTACACCTGTAAGTTCCTCTTCATCCTGCATATCAAGGGGCATCCACAGATATTATCAGCTCTGGGAAAGCAATCAAGCTCTGCCAAATTTTTGACCCCTCCCCCAGGAGAGCTATTAACCATTTGTCCTTGTTCCTGGGATCCTTCCTGTAAACATATCAACACTATTGTTCCTTTGATGCAACCACATCAGCATACACTCAGGTATCATTTTGGGGTATAAATACATGTACACTGCCAATTCCAGTGAGTGTGCGCACATGCACTAGCCTCACAACAAGCGCTGGTTGCTTTCTACAGCAGATCTGAAGCTTTAGTACTGGTAGATAGCACCCATTAGAAATACCCTCTCTATTCCTGTTTATCCTTTTTATCTCCTTCTTAGTAGTATGTGTGATGTTCTGATGATGTTCATAACCAGACATCTGGCAACATGCTAGAGAGTTGCGTCAGTGGTGTGACGCACGATTGATGAGAATTTGGCCGAAAACACGTTTCACTGTCAAACTTATTGGGATATTTGATTAGTATAGCAGAGTTTGCCCAGTCGTAGAAGCAGTAAATAAATATCCTAAGAAGTATATTGCAAAAGTAAAACTTCCATTTGTTCAAGTAGATTCAGTCACATTCAGGTTGCAGTCGAAAGGAGAGAGAAGCCTAATCTAAAGAATACTATCCCTATCACAAGTGGCCAGATAATCCGTCATCATGTATATGGAAGTATGATGGCATTGTTTCTACAGGAGAGATCAGTAGAGACCTGCGACTTCATGAAGAACCATGCAGAGAATGGAGGAGAACAAAGAACAAAGACACAGAGGAGGGGGTCAGAGGACAGTTCCCAGACCACCTCCTCTGGTATGTCCCTAGAAGAGCATTGTGCTCCGCTGAGAACAATCTATTGGTGGTCCCTGGCCCTAAAGAGAGGTCATTTTGGGGGGGAACGCGGGGGATCGCAGTTCCCCCGGGTGAGGTACGGGGGGCGGGGCACATGACAAAGCCCGCCCCCTGCTTCCGGCCACCCCACTTCCGGCCCTCATTCAGCCAGGAGGAGGCAGGAGAAGAGGGAGGGTAAGTTGCTTCCTCCCTGCCTCTCCCCACCCCTGCCTGCCTGGGGCCAGGGAGGGCCTTCGCAGGGCTTCCTTGCACTCCCGCCGGCCTTGCAGGTCCACCGCCGGGCCCCTCATGGGGCTCGGCAGTGGAGCTGCAAGGCCGGCAGCCGGGACCGTTGAGGGCGAGGTGTGTGGCCTTATGACACACTTCCGGTGATGTCAGGGGGTGTGGCCTTATGACACACTTCCGATGATGTCAGGGGGTGTGGCATATGCTAATGAGTTATGCTAATGAGTTCCCCTAGCTCTTTTTCTATGAAATGACCCCTGCCTAAAGACATCTGGCTGTCCTTGACCAGGGCCAAAAATGCCCTGGATCCAACCTGGTGGAACTCTCTGCCAAATGCCACCAGGGCCTTGCAGGACTTAATGAAGTTCTGAAGGGCCTGTAAGGCAAAGATATTCTGCCAGGCCTTTGGTTAAGGACAGTGACAGTTCCATCATAACTGGCACCCTCTTCTTTTTCTCCCTCTTCTTTTCCCTCTATTTCTTTTTCCTCTATTTTTCCTCTATTTTCACTTCAGCCCTCTCCCCACCTGGCTTCAAGTCAGCAACACAGTCCAGAGTGGGATAGCAAAGAAACTGTCTGACACCATGTGATACAATGTAGTCATCCTTTTTGGGTTTTTTGTTTTTAAAATGTTTTTAATGGTTTTACATTTCCTAGAGCCTTACATCATAGGGAACAGGTAATTTATAAATTGGGAGAAGGAGGAGAAGGGGAGGAGGAGAATTAGAAGGAGGAGGAGAAGGAGAAGGAGAAGGAGAAGGAGAGATCCCATTCAAGGAAATAACACTTATAGACACTTAAGGTGATGTAGACCCTGCTCCATGTCCTGGCATGCTGAGTTGCTTGTGCCAAACAGAACTTGCAGTATTCAAAGATGCTGATCAGTTGTGAGCTGATCAATCAGCCTGTTCTTTTCATGCCAAGCAGCCACAAATGTTTGCTGAACTCGTTTGCATCAGGTTTTCCCAAAACTGCACATGCATCCTTGCACTCCCGCCGGCCTTGATTCAAACTGATTGGCAGGTATTAGCATCACTAAGAACTACTTGGAAAAAAGCTGAAGAGTAGGATCTTTTGAAATGCAGCGTTCATTCTTGGCTGATTTCTAAGATTGGTGCATGATTTAAAAGTGATTTAATTGTCTATTTAAACAACCACCCGCTCAGCGGAGCAGGAGCAACGATGCAGGGATAGTAAAGTTCACTTGGGCTGTATGAGAACGCACATGCGCAAACCCCCCAGTTGTGCCATATTGCATGGTTAGCAAGGAGTACAATGAAACAACCTGCTGGATACTGATGAACAGATTGACAAATTATTGATTTGTTGGCGAAAAATCTGGTCTTTGTTTGCTTAATATAAAAATGCAGTCATTTAAAATCCTTACAAGGTGCTATTGGTCACCCACAAAGTTATTCTATATTAACCCAGCTTTAAGTCCTATGTCCTGGAAACAATGTGATGAATCTGCCTCGTTTTCCCCCCATCGGTGGGACTGCAAACACACTGACCTTCCATAGCCTGCAGTTCAGCGTCTTAACCACTTGAGCCACCGCAGCTCCGTAATATCAAAATGCAGTCATTTAAAATCCTTACAAGGTGCTATTGGTCACCCACAAAGTTATTCTATATTAACCCAGCTTTAAGTCCTATGTCCTGGAAACAATGTGATGAATCTGCCTCGTTTTCCCCCCATCGGTGGGACTGCAAACACATTGAACAGTTTTGGAACTTTTTTTTTATATCGAAGGAGCCTCCCTTCCTATGAGACCAGAACTTTTATTGCTATCATTATGGCCTGAAGGCAGTATACCTAGGTCAACTAAAACTTTAATAGAATTTTTATTAGCAGCTGCTAGAGCTGCAATAGCTACATGATGAAGAAACAGATCGCCCTCATTGATTTCACTATGGTTTGACAAAATATGGAGATTCTGTGTAATGGAAAAGATATCTTATCACGATCAACAAAATTTCATAACAGAATCTAGTTCAGACCTTTTTGCTGTTTGGTATCCGATGTTAAGTTACACTATCAACAGAAGAAGTTCCAAGTCATATCTACCCTATTGTCCTGTTGCAGTTGTAATTCACTTGCTAAGTATATACTCTGTTTAGAACGATTTCAACGTCTTTGTTGTATTGCCCAGTCAATCCTAGTTTTCTTTTTTTTTCTTCTTTCTGATACTGTTTTTCCTATCCTATATTTTGTTGGACAATGGCAT
>NW_015169830.1:0-25171 GCF_001447785.1 Gekko japonicus | reverse complement strand
TAAGGTATTGTTTTATGCCAATAAAGGCTAACTGACCACCCGACTGACTGACCGTTACTATTTATAACTTACTATATCAATATGCTTAGGGCACTACAGCAGCAGTCCTAAACACACTTACTGGGGAGCAGGCCCCACTGATTAGACATGTCTAGGTTTGCACTGTGTCATACCTGTGACTTAAAGTAAGTCTCGCTTCAATCAAATTTGTGATATAAATATAAAACCCACAGTGGCCAGACGTTTCATTCATATTACAAATGCCTGCTCTCAGTTTTCTCATCTGCATGAACCAGAAGTTGTTAAAATGCTAGACAGACTGAAAGGTAATTTAAAGCTCACGTGTGAAAAGACCTTTAGGCTGACACAGAGGCCAATGCAATCAATGCAACTTGCTCTGGAGTAAACACAGTTAGGAACAGAGCTGCATGTTTGAGCCCTCTTTACAGAGGGTACAAAAAGATATGATGGGTTCTTCTTCTTCTTCTTCTTCTTCATCATCATCATCATCATCATCATCATCATCATCATATTGGATATCTGTCAGTCATAGTTGTTTCTTCCGTCTCAATTGATAACATAGGGAAAGGCCCCAGGAATAGCTGTGGTTATATAATTTGACAGGAATAACCACTTCCGAAGATATGTAAAACTTTTTCACCAGCTGAATGAGTTCAGCAGATAGGTTCCACACATCCCCCCCTTTCTCTGAAAAGAAGAAGAAGAGATTGGATTTATACCCCACCCTTCACTTGGAGTCTCAGAGCGGCTTACAAACTCATTTCCCCTTCCCTCACCACAACAGACACCCTGTGAGATAGGTGGGGCTGAGAGAGGTCTGACAGAAACTGCTCTTATCAGATCTATGGCTTGCCCAAGGTCATCCAGCAGCTGTAAGTGGAGGAGTGGGGAATCAAACCCGGTTCTCCCAGATTAGAGTCCGCATACTTAACCACTACACCAAACTGAATATGACACAAGGACATACAAAATGTCCTGCTGGGTAAACCCAAAAGTCCTCATAATCCAGGATACCATTTCCCACAGTGGCTCCCAGATGTCCCATGAAGGCTACAAGCAGGGAACTGAGGCTGAAGCCTCTCCTTGTTGTTGCCCCACAGCAACTGATATCCGGAGATACACGGCTTCTGAATGTGGAGATTCAGATCAGAATGCTCATCTAATTAAAGCTAGCATGCATTAAACTCTCTTCCCCTTTACCTGTAGAGTTAAGGAACGTTACACAGCCAGTAGCAAGATATAAGCACTCAAAAAAAAAAAAAATCACATCCAAACTGCCCAGAAACAGGCTGCGGTCACACAAGCCGTTTGCTGCAATATAGTAGCATTACTTTTGCATATTGAAAGAACAAAATCAGACAGCAATGTCTGACTTCTGTGCCCCAGTCATCGGCACCCCGTGTCACCCCACTTTGGAAGCGGAGTAATCAAGCACCAAGGAATGTCTGGTGATAACATATGCCAATGCTTCCACCTCACATTTCCTGATGTCTGAAAACCCCCATTGCAAAGTCAAGCCATTTGGGAAGTATGAACCTTCCCTTCTGTTTCTGCCTCCTTTGGGTGTTTTTTTGACCAGGTAGCTATGTGCACATAAGTGCATAATCACCCCTGGCATTGTCAATCACTGCTGCTAAGTAGTCATTCTGGATTGGGAGTTCGTGGAGTTGTTTTCAAGTGGCAAATCCCACCCCAAACCCCTCTCTCCTGTTTCTGCATCAGGTTTGCTTTTTGAGGTCCCATGATTGACACAAAGGTAAATGCTCTGAAGTCAATGGGACTACTCTCGTGTAAATCTTAATGTTCCCCCCCCCCCCAGGTATTCCAAGGAAGAGAGGCAAAGGGAAGGAGGCTGAGAGGGGGCGGAGTATTTGACAGAGGGATTGTGGAGCTGTCAAAAAGGAGCTGGAGCTTTAGATACATGCTTATGTACATGGGTGAAAGACCAAAAAACCCCAAGATGCTGCAACAATCTGAATGATCAACCATGGAGTGAGCACACAGTGAAGACGGTTCCGGGTGGAATGTCTGAACAAAAGTTCCCACAATTATTTAAACCAAGGCAAATAGAGGTACGTCCAGATCACATCTAGCCTCCAGTGTGACCACAGCCACAGAGGACTATACAGCTGAGCGCCATCTGAAATAGTTTTCCACACCATCATAGTTTTCCACACAACCTGTTGCATCAGGGCTTTATAAGGGCCTTTCTGCCTAACATAAGGAACAACAATGCAGAGCCTGCAGTTCCTCATATTGTTACATTCAGCCAAAGAAAAATGGATAGACTCAGCAACCTCTGAGTTAGGAAGTATAAAGCAAACATCTTTTCCCCTTCCTTCTTACCTTGGGAGGGAGCAAGGAAATGAACAAGAGAGGAAGTCATAGGATGAGCTGAGATTGGAGCTTTTGTTCCCTCCTTTGTTACAGCTATTTAAGATCCTACAAGCTAGGCTTCAACATTCATCATCATCATCATCATCATATTGGATATCTGTCAGTCATAGTTGTTTCTTCCGTCTCAATTGATAACATAGGGAAAGGCCCCAGGAATAGCTGTGGTTATATAATTTGACAGGAATAACCACTTCCGAAGATATGTAAAACTTTTTCACCAGCTGAATGAGTTCAGCAGATAGGTTCCACACATCCCCCCCTTTCTCTGAAAAGAAGAAGAAGAGATTGGATTTATACCCCACCCTTCACTTGGAGTCTCAGAGCGGCTTACAAACTCATTTCCCCTTCCCTCACCACAACAGACACCCTGTGAGATAGGTGGGGCTGAGAGAGGTCTGACAGAAACTGCTCTTATCAGATCTATGGCTTGCCCAAGGTCATCCAGCAGCTGTAAGTGGAGGAGTGGGGAATCAAACCCGGTTCTCCCAGATTAGAGTCCGCACACTTAACCACTACACCAAACTGAATATGACACAAGGACATACAAAATGTCCT
The DNA here is from genome assembly GCF_001447785.1 of Gekko japonicus. Lineage (NCBI taxonomy): Eukaryota > Metazoa > Chordata > Lepidosauria > Squamata > Gekkonidae > Gekko > Gekko japonicus. The sequence continues at coordinate 22,198 of NW_015169830.1, read as the reverse complement.
GCTGGGTAAACCCAAAAGTCCTCCAAATCCAGGATACCATTTCCCACAGTGGCTCACAGACGTCCCATGAAGGCTACAAGCAGGGGCTGAAGCCTCTCCCTGTTGTTGCCCCACAGCAACTGATATTCGGAGATACACGGCTTCTGAATGTGGCGATTCAGATCGGAATCCTCATCTAATTAAAGCTACCATGCATTAAACTCTCTTCCCCTTTACCTGTAGATGTAAGGAAGGTTACACACCCAGTAGCAAGATATAAGCACTCAAAAAAAAAAAAAATCACATCCAAACTGCCCAGAAACAGGCTGCGGTCACACAAGCCGTTTGCTGCAATATAGTAGCATTACTTTTGCATATTGAAAGAACAAAATCAGACAGCAATGTCTGACTTCTGTGCCCCAGTCATCGGCACCCCGTGTCACCCCACTTTGGAAGCGGAGTAATCAAGCACCAAGGAATGTCTGGTGATAACATATGCCAATGCTTCCACCTTGCATTTCCTGATGTCTGAAAAACCCCATTGCAAAGTCAAGCCATTTGGGAAGTATGAACCTTCCCTTCTGTTTCAGCCTCCTTTGGATACATGCTTATGTACATGGGTGAAAGATCAAAAAAACCCAGAATGCCACAACAATCTGAATGATCAACCATGGGACGAGCACACAGTGAAGACGGTTCAGGGTGGAATGTCTGAACAAAAGATCCCAAAATTATTTAAACCAAGGTAAATAGAGGTGCCTCCAGATCACACCAGCCTCCAGTGTAACCACAGCCACAGAGGACTATATAACTGAGCGCCATCTGAAATAGTTTTCCACACCATCATAGTTTTCCACACAACCTGTTGCATCAGGGCTTTATAAGGGCCTTTCTGCCTAACATAAGGAACAACAATGCAGAGCCTGCAGTTCCTCATATTGTTACATTCAGCCAAGGAAAACTGGATAGACTCAGCAACTTCTGAGTTAGGTAGTATAAAGTAAACATCTTTTCCCCTTCATTCTTACCGTGGGAGGGAGCAAGGAAGTGAACAGGAGAGGAAGTCATGGGATGAGATGAGATTGGAGCTTTTGTTCCCTCCTTTGTTACAGGTATTTAAGCCTGGCCACTACCAAAGATTCTGCTAGCAGGGGAGAAAGTCTTAGGAACATCTCTAGGAGCTGAGATCTGGGTTAAGCTTGTTAAGCTTTCATTGCCTCTTTTGTTACAGTTCTTTATTCCTGGACATGTCTTCCAGCAGGAGAGAAACATCAATGACAATTGAGTGATATTTGAACTGAGCTTCTGTTCCATACTTTGCTTCAATTATTTCAGCCTTGGAATCAACAGAGGGCCTTCTAGAGGGGAGGAAGTCTTGGGAACATCTCTGACTGCTGAGATCTGTAGTGAGTTTTGTTATAGGTAATTAAGTGGAACATCCCTAGGGCATTTACCACCACCACCTCCTCCACTTACCCTCTGCCTGTAGAAGGGACAAAATATCTTGAAGTGACCTACTACTGTTTTCATATACTCTCCATCTGCACAGCAAAGATGAGCAAAACTATATAATTTTAGCAAAGATGTCACCAGTTTCCATGGATGTATTTAGTGCACATTTTCTCTAGACTAGTTTGGGGGTTTTTTTGTTATTATTACAGAGCTCAAACATGATTTATATGAAGACTCTGAGATGCAGGTCAAAGTAGACTCACCAAAAATAGTGGTAAATCCCAAGCAGAATAACTACTGGCTTCTAGGCTTAACATGGGCCACATGGGACTTGATAAAAAGCATGACTTCTGAACCATGAAAATTAATCAATTCCATTATTTTCTTGCTTCTCAGAGACTAAAGTATTTGGTAAGAAACTCCTGAAAGAGTTAATACATTAATTAATACATTTTGAGCACACGTTCCTGTAGTATTGTTGAAAGTACAGACAAGATTGTTGCATAGAAGCCATCTGAGGTAGATGACAGCAATCCCATCTTCCTATGCCCGTTCCACATTTTTGGCTGCTGCTTGGAGAAATGGAAATGTACAACACTATGATTCATATCATGTATTCCCATAACTACACCCTGCAAGGGTAAAGTTCACAATGGTTTTGCCATTTTTGGCATCAACCCCATCTTGAGTTTTCCTTTTTTTCCCTGGTAGTTATGGGAACTCACATCATCACAGTTATCATTCCCCTTCTCCCCCCAACAGAAACATGTGAGTCAATATTTCCCTGTCCCTTACCTCCAAGTGGCAGCAAATGATGTGCAAAGGAGACAGGGAGACGTGCAATGTAATGATCATGGGGTGAACTGGCCCTGTAATTAACTGGGAAAGTTCTTGATGGGACACTGCCCAGGACAACCACTGGTGACCAGGAGCAAGTTGAGGCAAGCAACACCATTGTAGCCATTTGGCTCAGACCTGAGCCACATGATGATGGTGACGGGTGTAGACTAGGGTCCTCAACCTTTTTTAGCCAATGGGCACCTTTAGAATGCTGATATAGCATGGTGGGCACAGCTACAAAATGGCTTTCTCAGGGGATGGAGCCAGCCCCAAAATGGCTGCCACAGTGAAAGAACATTGTGTTGTGGTGGCAGCTGCCACCAAAGCTACATTTTTAAAAAATCTGCACAGCCAATCAACTCTCCAGTGGCCAATAGAAAGCCCCACCTGATCCCGCCAGCTTTCCAAAAACACTTGGTGGGCATCAGGAAAGGTGTCTGTAGGTGCCGTGGCACCACTTCGAGGACCCCTGGAGTAGAATCACTCATCAGATGAGCTTACACCCATCACCAACATTGCCACAGCCAGCACTGCAGGAGCCAATCAGCTCAGCTTGCTTTGGGGCTGTTTTAATATCCCATTGTGCTCCTGATGACATCACATCATGCTTTTACATAACTGCACATTATGTGTCAGGCTTCATCCACACATCACTGGGTATTGTACTATTGTTGAGTTATAGCAATCACTCCCATCTGGGATAATCTTGCCTACAAAGGAACATCCAGTTGTGAATGGTTACTGTAGTGCCACAATAGCACAATGCTGAAGAATGTGTAGGTGCAGCCTTGGAGAAAGGGGCTTCCATCGCTGGTGGCAATCTTGTATTCACATCACAGATGGTTACAAATTAAATTTTCTAGAAGCAAGAATGGAACATGGATGGATGGATGGACAGATGGATGGACAAACTGACCAATAGTAATTTCTAGAGTTGGTTTGATATTTCTGAGTCCACTAGGGATTCAAATTGATATTTGAAGTGAGAAGAGGAGACTTGCCTCACCAGGCAATGGGCCTTTCTTAAAGGCAACCCTACACAAACTCTAGCATTCATCTTTGTGGAGGCCTGTTCTACTACTCAAGCCAGTTGGTGGCTTCTAGCTTGTATGCCTCTAAGATATTGTCTTCATTCAGTTCCAGTAGTTCAGCAGTGAATTCATTCTCTTTTGGACCAAAAAAGAACATGACCCAAGGGAATTGAAGCTGCTGCTTGCATACGAGAGAATATGATGAAGTAGGGTGAAGAAACCTCTTTGAGGCCTTTGGCTGCATTTCTTTTCTCCACCTTCCTTTCCCATAATGCCTCTGTTACTGGGCTGGTACCTGGGACTCCTACGGAGCATCATGGCTTTAATGAATAAAACTGTACTAAGTATAGTTCACAGTCATAAGAGCTGAAGAGCTTCCTCAGCTTAAGAAATGAACAGATTTTCATTCTAATTTCACTCACTGTACCCTTGGGTATTGTGGAACTGCCTAAGCTATCCTCTTTTTTCTACACAAACATATTGTGGCCTAGCCCTGGAGGAAATGTGACCTTCCTTTCCTTCTGTTTTTCTGGTCAATAAAATAATAATGAAGTGTTTGGACCTAAACAGAATGTTGCTATGAGACTAAGTCTGGTGGCCCAGAGGATTAATATAAATGATCATACTAAGAGAATTGGGTTTATTCCAGCCCTATTATGCATCAGCAGAACTGATTGTTCAGCATCAGATGCTTAAAATTCAATGCAGTTGTTTACAAGCAAGAAATTGCTTATAGCAAAGCCATACACATTTTACAAAATGAACCTTTGATGAGCCTGTTTGCAGTTCTGAATGGTATAATGCTTCTGAAAAGTTCTTGGCTTATAAACCTTGAAATGTGAATCCTTTTAGGCCATCTGCGAAATCGCTTGTAAATTGATTGACTAGCTCCACAATGTAGACTGCACTACAACACTGGCAAAATCTCACTTCAGACTCTTGCTTCATCCTTGACTCATTTAGAATGACACACAAAAGCTCCTAAGCTGTGGTTTGTGGTCAGCAACCAACTGGAAATTGGCCAAAGAGCTCTCTCTGTCAGGCTGTAGGAAACATCTGAGCATGCTATGCCATTGTTTGACCCTTCAAAACACCATTATATATGATTGCCCCCCAGAGGGGGGTTAAGAAGCCCTGGAGGGCATGTTTCTCAAGGTCATTATTAATGCACTAGCAAAATGCCTAGCAAATAATAAAAATCTGTATCGAGTAGCTGTACAACCATGCTTATTCCCATCCCTTTGCTTTTTAGTGTAGCAGTGTGTTCTATAGGATGTGGTATATTGGTTGCTAAGCAGGCAAATAGGTTTGAGATAGGGATGTGCATTCAGCATTTCTGAGCCAAAATGATACCCGAATCATGCCTTTTCAGCATGATTCAGGCATTAGTTAAGCCGAATCAGATTCTCTGATATGATTTGACTTACCAATAGGGGATCCTGAATTAATTTGGGAATCCCGAATTTTTGGCTCCATTATACCCTATTTGGCCATTACAATCAATGGCAAATCTCCTAGGGTATATTCAGTGGACTGGGGGAGGGGGTTGAGGTACAGGCACCAAATTCACAGTGTAGCTGTTGGAGCTGCACCCCAAAAGAACCCCAAGTTTCAAAAAGATTGGAGCAGGGGGTCCAATTCTATGGGCAACCAAAAAGGGTGCCCCCATCTTCCATTGTTTCCAATAATGGGGGAAAGGAAAGGCAGGCATACAACAAGCCCAGCAGATTCTCCCAGAGAATCTCTGCAGTAGAAAGTGAAGTGCGGGGAGGGGGCATGTTTGCAAGCCCAACAGCAGAAGCAGTGAAATATACCCAGCAGAACCAGTGCCAAAACCCTATTGACTATAATGGCCCCATAGGGTATAATGAAGCCAAGAGATTCGGGATTCCTTAATTTTACCTGAATTCTAATACAATACTGATATTGGAATTCAGGTTTTCAAGGCAATACTGAATTTTTAAGGGTCCAAAAACCCCGAATCCAAAAAATACTGGGTTGGAAAATTCCTGGAGATTTGGGGGCAGGGCCCAGGAAGGACAGAATTTGGAAAGGAGAGGGGGCTTGGTAGGGATGTTGGTACGATGGAATCTGTGCTGAAGCTGCCATTTGCTCCAGGGAAATTGATCTATGTTGTCTGGATATCTATTGTAATTCTGAAGATCAGTTGTAATTTTGGGAGAATTCTAGCCCCCAGCTAGAGGCAAGCCTAAAAAAGAGAAATATAATGAATCTGGGGGAAGGAGGCTGTCTTTCGTGTGAAACTTTGCAGACTCCGTCCAAGATGTAATTTTATTACTGGCTTAGCTTTCCAATTATCATTTTCACACCCACACTAGAAAAGCAGTTCGGGAGGCAGATTCACAGGTACTTATAATATTGTCATCATTAAAGACTAGTTTTAGAAACAACATCAGAATACTGTGTTCTGTGACTATTATCTGCATGCCAATTTCCATTTTTGCAGAGGAGATCTGAAGGAGGAGATTTAGGAACAATTCAGTCCCTCAGGTATCACAAAAATGTTTATAAAATTTCAGTAGCACAGTATATTGCTTGCATTGAGTTTAGGATATAATTTGGGCCACCCCATGGAACACCTCCAGTTTATTTGTCCCTGAGAGTAACTTTTGCTAGTATACAGATATTCCACCTGGTTGGCCAGAGTCATGTGATCAGCAAAGTATTTGACCTACTGTGGCCAAGCCTGAAATATGAACCAGGGAGGCCCCAGGCCAACTCTTCTTCCTTGGATCAATGCAGGGCTATTTTTGGTCAGGAACTCACAAAAACGGAGTTCCGGCTGGCTCCCACGTTGGCCACACCCAGCAGGAACTCATTAGCATAATAGACCACACCCAACAGCAGAAACTCATTAGGATTGGCTACACTAGGGGTGTGTGCAAAGGAGTTCCTGCTACAAAAAAGCCCTGGGTTTTGACAACAAACAAGGTAAACAGAATAAGAAGCAAAAGGTGGGTGTGGCTGGATGACCACACTTCTGGTAACATGGGGGTGCGGCCTAATGTGCTAATGAGCTGAGCTGTCAGGGGTGTGGCCTAATATGCTAATGGGTTTCTGCTGCTGGGTGTGGCCTATTATGCTAATGAGTTCCTGCTGGGCTTTTTCTACAAAAAGAGCCCTGGATCAATGGCATATATACCATATATATACACATATATAAACAGATACCAGATGGTGTTGTGATATGTCAACAGAAATCCCACCATAGCCAGATACTTCCAAAAGTAGATGTTCCATCCTCGGTTCATCTGGACCCCTTTTAGTATGACTGAGCCCCTTGTGGATGACTGCTTTATAGAATCTCTACAATCTGTGTAGGTTTTGGACCTCAGCTCTGCAGGAAGCCCATTCTAGAGTACATGTGCAGCCACCAAGAAAACACAAGTCTGACCAGCAACAGTTCTTACTGACCCAAGTTGGGGAAACAGCTAATAATCCCTGGTCTGATCATCAGGGTATATGGGTATGGAAGCGGTGCTGCAGATGTGAGGGTCCAGGTCAGCAAAGCTTTTAGAGATTAACACCAGCACTTTGAACTCAGTCTGAAAGCACAGGGGCAGCCCATGTAGAGACTGTAATTTCGGGAATAGAATCATAGAATCACAGAGTCGGAAGGGGCCATACAGGCCATCTAGTCCAACCCCCTGCTCAAGGCAGGATCAGCCTAGAACATTCCTGACAAATGTTTGCCCAGCCGCTGCTTAAAGACTGCCAGTGAGGGGGAGCTCACCACCTCCCTAGGCAGCTGGTTCCATTGTTGCACAACTCTGACTGTCAAAGAGTTTTTTCCTAATATCCAGCCAGTACCTTCCCGCCCTTAATTTAAACCCATTATTGTGAGTCCTCTCTTCTGCTGCCAATAGGAACAGCTCCCTACCCTCCTCCAAGTGACAGCTCTTCAAATACTTCAAGAGATCAATCATATGTTCAGAATGCTTAGCCCCTGTAAGGAATCTAGCTGCTGCATTCTGAAGCCACTGTAGCTTCTCCATTATCTTCAAGGGCAGTCCTACATGTAGCATCTTACAGCAGCACAGCTAGGTCAACAGAGTCTAAGAAAGGGAAACAGTTCATGGCATATGAACTTGGGGGGGAAAGTACTTTTTGCCATCTGGTTTATCTGTTTTTCCAGCCAAAGAGCTGGAAAGGCAGATAAACCAGGTAACAAGAGTGACTCTTTGAATGCCCTCATTGCACTTATGTCAGTTTAAAGCAGCAGATGGGTGCCTGCCGTAGAACTGGCTCTTACATGTTGCTTTTAGCCCAGGGAGCAGGAAACTGGTCATCAGGAAACAGACAATGCCGCAGCTTTCATCTGTGCAAGTGTAATTGGGTAACTGTCAACTAGCCTGTCAACCAGCCTGGCTTTTAAAGTCTTTGCTGACGGTATGCTTTCCCTGTGCAAGTGTAATTGGGTAACTGTCAACCAGCCTGGCTTTTAAAGTCTTCCCTGATGGTATGCTTTCTCTTTTAATTTGTAAGATACCATCAACCTCTTTGTAGCCCATCCTTGACAGGTGAGAGGTAAGAATGTTATATCACCCCACTCTCTGTTAGATTCCTGCTTGAGTGAGGCATCCAAGAAATGTGGAAAGAAGCCAAAAATAATTTTAGAAAGGCCACACTCAGTAAGTTACTGGGCAGTTCTACTCAAAGGGCCTCCCATGACTCATGAAAGCTCATCCCCTGCCACAAATTTTGTTAGTCTTCAGGGTGCCGTTGGACTTTTGCTCTTTTCTACTGCTACAGACAAACACCACTACCCATCTTGACCAAACTGTATAAATTTGTTGTAAATAAATCCTCTTTAAAAAAAACCCACAATCTTATGCTTTGGTGTCCATCCAAGTAGTTGATCTATTTGAATCAGCAGTGGTTTTGCTCTTACTTAGTTTCAGAAAGTCACATCTGACTGACACTTTCAAACATGCTAAGTTTGACTGTCAAATGTGTTTGATGTGAAATTTATGGCAACCTTACTGCAGAGTTGGTCAGATAAATTAGATCAGGGCTTTAGAATGAGAGAAGGATTTTGTCTTTTCCCCTGTGTTGTTTTCCTGATTTAAACTTTCCTGCCTAATGCTACTCATTGCCTTATAAGGGAAAACCTATAGGTACCAGATGGGAAAATAGAGGAAAGGGTTAATTACCCCTTCTCCAACCTCATGGCCCTGAGTCCCTCCTGCTGCCTTTTTCAATATTAAAAGAAAAACTCCACAAGAGATCTTGATCAATTATATTCCATATAGGTTAGGTTCACAAACATTTATCATAACATAAGAATGCAAGACAGGCCCTGCTGGATCAGACCAGTGATCCATCTAGTCCAGCATCCTGTCTCACACAGTGTCAACAACAAGGTATAGAGGGAGCGACATGCCCCTGATGTTGCCTCCTGGCACTGGTATTCAGAGATTTACTGCCTCTCAATGTAGAAGCTCTCTTTAGTTACTATGGCTAGTAGCTACTGATAGACCTGTCCTCCATTAATCTGTCTAATCTCCTTTTAAAGTTGTCTATGTCTGTGGCCATCATTAGATCTTCTGGAAGCAAATTCCACATTTCAGTCCCTTGCTATGTATAGAAGTATATCCTTTTCTCCATCCTGAATCTACTGCTCATCAACTTCATTGGATGCCCTCAAGTTCTAGTATTTGGGGAAAGGGAGAGTTTTCTCTGTCAGTTCTGTTTACCCCATGCATGATTATGAACCTCTGTCAAGTCCTCCGTTAGAGATCAGTCTTTTCTAAACTGAAAAGTCCAAGACTCTTTAGCCTTCCCTCATGGGAAAGGTACTCCAACCTCTTAATCATCCTGGGTCCCTGCCACACGGCAGGAAAAACAACGGCCTAAGTGCGGCTAATCTGAGCCGCACCAAAATAGAGACGCCGCGGTGGGATCCCACGGATCCCCTGAGCCGTGGCGCCATTGCTCCCCGGCATGATCAGATGCCGGGGAGGAAGCAACGGTCGGGAGGGGGAGGCTGCCGAACTGTGCATGTGTGAGCATGTGCAGTTCGGCCAGGAGCCGGGGATGCGCCGGCGGAAGGACGCGCCGGTGATCCCACGGCTGGCCTTGATGCGGCCTTTCCGGATGAACCACCCAGGAAGGTGATTTGTTTTTGGTGTGGGGTTTTGGGCGGACGGGCCGGATCGGGGACAGGCACACAACACTTCCCGGATGTTGCGGTGGGATCGCGCCCGTTTGCTGCGCCCCCGATCCATCCCTCTCCCGGCCCAAAACCTCTTGTGTGACCAGGGCCTTGGTTGCCTTCTTCTGTACCATTTCCAGCTCTATGTTCTTTCCGACATACAGTTACCCAAACTGCACACAGTATTCCAATGAATGTAAGTCAATGCGTTTTGAAAAATTCTCTTATTTCACTGAATAAGTCTTCTTTGTAGTGTCGGTTGCATAGCTGATGTAATGATATTACCTACTTTGAGCTATCATGATAGCATGGATAAGAAATGCAATTAATGAATAGATTGACCTTTACAAAATATTGGGAGGCATCACCTGCCCTAGTTAAACAAGAATGGCCCAGTGGATATACACCCATTTAAACAGAGCGGGTTGTTTTTTTTAATGCAGGATGATGATCTATATGATTTAAAAATGATTTACTGACCACTGAGGTTTTGATTAGGCACTTTGCACTAAGTTGATGGGGTGAGTCATAAATGCATTTAATACCTTGACTGACCTTTGCGAAATATTGGAAAATGTCAGTTGTACCAACGAAACAAGCCTGGCTGGGTAAAATATGGGAAATATTATGCACAGTAACATTATCATCACATACCACAGACTGGGATAGATTTTACACTCTTTGACTTAATTGATATCTGTCATTAGATAAATAAATTGTGATACTTTAATAGAGCACGATGCCATTAAAATGATACGATGGTTTGATGTGATAGGTTCGTTATAGATAAATACATATGGGAAAGAAATGTAAATAATAAATCCAATCCTCCCAATGATTTTTTATTTTCAGGTGCAGCCAGAACGACTTTCTGATGACTATCATGTCAAAATAAAATGGCAACAGCCAAAGGTTAAATGTATTCATTTCAGAAGAACAGGCAGGGTTAAGGAAAGGTAACAGCACTATGTAACAATGTTTTGTGCTTAATAATTCAATACTGTTGTGCCCATACATAAAGGCGGTGGGGGGGGGGGCAATTTTTACCAACAAACGTGTCCATGAGTAAATGTTTGTCAGTCTGGAGAAAGAAAACTTATTTACTTTATTTACATACTTCATTTATACCCCACCTTTCTCTCCAAAGTGATTTATGTCCTCCATCTCCTCCATCTTCCTCGTTATCCTCATAACAACCCTGCGAGGTAGGTCAGGATGTGACTGGCCACGGGGCACCCAATAGGCTTCCATGGCAGAGTGGGGGATTGAATCAGGCTCTCCCAGATTCCCATCTGACACTCTAACCACTATACTAGTCTAGCTCTGAGACAAACAGAATGAGGAATGATTTAAAACAATTTTAATATGATGAGTAACTAAAATATCTGTTACAGCCGTCTAAAAGTCTTTTTTATAAAACAATTCTACGATCATGAGTTCTAAGATGAATAGATCAATAAAAATTGATGAACTATCTTAGGGCAAGACCTCAGAGGACCCATTACTGAACACGGTTGAATATAAGAGAATGCCTTTAAATTATGAATTCTGTCATTCCTTCTCATGCTGCCCACATACTTTTTTTTTTTCCTGTCTGGATGCAACATCCAAAGTGAGTCAGGCTAGGGAGCAAAGTAGCCTAAGTGACAGAACATGGGAGGCCTTCAACGATGTGCAAGTTTTATTGTGAAAACCAGACAACCAATCTGGTGGAACTCTCTGCCGGGGAACATCCATGCCCTGCGGGATTTATTACCTTTCTGCAGGGCTTGTAAGGCAGAGATGTTCTGCCAGGCCTTTGGCTGAGGACAGCGACAAGGCGGTAACCACCCTGGCACTCTCGTACCTTCCAGCTCCCCTCCTCTACCCCCTTAGGAAGCTACAAGGGAAGCTGCAATCTCTTCTAGAATTCCTGCCATCTTGGAACAGACTCTCTTTGTATTTATGGACGAGGCCCTGAAGAAGAACCTGGACAACGTAAAGAAGAATCTACACGCCGTCTCCATTGGGTATAAATATCATGGGAGTATCACCTGGAACTGTGCAGACTCCACCCTGGACATATAAGATCAGTAATTGATTGAGCACCATTGTTTTAGTGTCGATGTTTTTAATATGTTTTATATGTTTTAACTATGGCACGGTTAATTACCCTGCCCCTTTTAGCCACCCTGAGCCCATCGGGGAGGGCAGGATACAAATCTGAAAAATAAATAAAATAAAATAAAAATTGTATATTGATTATATTGATTGTATGGTATTTTATTATGGCTTTAGCCTAATTTAATTTTCTATTATTTTTACCTTGTTGTAAACCGCCCTGAGCCCTGCCTGCAGGGAAGGGTGGTCAAAAAATCTAAATAAATAAATACCCACAAACACACATACTGTAAGTAAATAGATGAGATATAGATTTCAAATCTCATCTAGTATGGCCCTCTAACAACTGCTGACATCTTATGATAATGGCTGAAATGGCTCCCGATCTGGAGTGCTTCTGACCAGTCACTGAGCCACAAATGATTATGGGGTTTTGTAACGGTCCTTTACATGAGTGGACTTGGTATCCTGAATAATCCCCAAGAGAGTAATGGACCTTTTTGACCAAAGTAGGCAACAGGTAGTATTATCAGCGTCAACATGAGTCGGGAGTTCTTCCAGAATTACAACTGATTTCCAGCATGGAGAGATGTTCCCCTGAAGGAAATGGCAACTTCAGAGTGTGGCATCTCTGGCAACACGTCCCCAGTGAGCTCCCTCACCTTTCCAAACTTTGCCTTTCCCAGGCACTGCTCCCAAAACTCCAAGAATTTTCCAAACAAGAGTAGAGAACCATAGTTTCATGAGCCTTGAAAAGGTAGTGGGGATGTCAGCTTCCAGGTGAGACCTGAGGATCCCCCAGAATTACAGCTCATCTCCAGACAATTAAGATCAGTTCCTCTGGAGAAAATGGCTGCTTTGGAGGGTGGGCTCTGTGGCATTGTACCCCACTGAATTCCCTGTCCTCCTCAGGCTCCATCCCCAAATCTCCAGGAGTTTCCCAACCTTGATCTGGCAACCCTAACAGCTAGTGGTCAGATTCAGGTGGGTAGCCGTGTTCGTCTGAAGCAGCAGAACAAAGTTTGAGTCCAATGGCACCTTGAAGATCAACAATGTTTTATTCAAGGTATAAGCTTTTGTGTGCAAGCAGTGTTTGCACATGAAAGCTTATACCTTGAATAAAAATTTGTTGGTCTTAAAGGTGCCACTGGACTCTAGCTAGGCTTGCCAAGTCCCCCCGGGGGGCGGGGAAACCCCTGCCCCAGAGTCCCATTCCCCGCCACCGGTGGATCGGGCCCCAGGGGGAACCCCACCCCCAAAGAACGCGGCGTGCACATCACCTGGAAGTGATGCGGGCATGCCGGGCATGCTGGGGGTGGGGCCACAGTCATCCGAGGGAATACTCTATGGTTTTCCCTTGGATGGTCGTGGCCCCGCTCCCAGCGTGCCTGGCGTGGTCGCATCACTTCCGGGTGATGGGGTTGCGGCGCACGCATGCAAAGCGTGTGCATGCGCACTTCCGAAGCAGCGCTGGAATCCCCCACTCCAGCACCGCTTCTGACTTGGCAACCCTAACTCAAGCTAGTGGGCAGCTGTTTGAAGTAAACAAGAGAGTAGGTGATGTCATCACAGGGCGACACTCTGCCACAGAGCTCCCTATGTGATTTTGGACCAGTCATTCTCTCAGCTTTGCCTAAGGTTACTGACTTTGGGTTTGGAAATACCTGGAGCTCCGAGGGTGGAGCCTGGAAGAGCAGAGTTTAGGGAGAGTGGAGGGACCTTGGTAGGGTATAATGCCATGCAGCCCACCTTCCAAAGCAGCCATTTTCTCCAGGATAAGTGAAATGATTGTTTTAAGTACGTAAGTATTCAGAGACAGTCCATGTCTTCCCAAACCTACCTAACCCTCCTGCTAGAACCAACCCTGCAGGGTGAAAGAGAGAGAACTAATATGTGTTATAAAAAGAGCTTTTGAAACACTGGGAGAGAGCTCTAAAGGAGAATGGTCAGAACTAGTGGAGCCACTTCATAATAGTTCGAAACAGGAGTTATTGATATATCTCCAAGGCTAACCTCCCTTTTCCAGTACTTTATGGCTTCTCCGTGATGTTTCTCCCCCATCAGTGGCAGAGCATATTTCTCATCTAAGGAATTAGCAGTACATTTCTATTGGCCAGGGCTATGTCTTCCCTAAAACGGGACAATCACAAGATGATGTTCCGAACATACGCACACCACGGTAGTTTATGGGAGGAATGAGAAAAGAACAATTCCACCCATTCTTGTTAAGAGCCTGAATGTCTCATATTACCGAGTTCTAATGTGCTGGTTTCATAAAGAACATCTGGGTATTGAATCATCTCAGAACAAGAGCAAACCGATAGGCACAAGCAACAGTTTGGATCTAGAAGAGTCTCGTCCTTAGGCGGTGTAATACAGATTGGATCCAACTTAATTTAAAGTTACATTCATCTGAGAGCAATGTTTTGACACTAAGCCATATAAGACACATTCAGTGCAACTTGATCCAATTTTCTGTCAGATATCAAAGCTTTCATTGTTTGCTTTTCTGATCCAGTGGTGGCATTCTGTTGTTCACAATAATAGGACCATAACGATGCGGTCCAGATTCAAGAAGCAAACAAACAATCCATTCTAACAAGCTGGGGATAGGGAAATGAGGCAGTGTTCGATCCAAATTCATTAATGATTTATTTTAGATGGAGCACATTTGTCTGAGAAAGCACGGTGAAGGATATACAAATACAAACAAGCCCACAGAACTGGCCAGCGAATGGGCTAAGGTGATGGGTAACAGAAGACCATTACATCAGTTACAGAAACACAATTCTCTTCTGTAGTCATCTTTTAAAGATGGGATGAGTGAATGTTCCTTATCAGGGCTTTTGGGAGGGGGAGAAAGAGGTGCTGGAACTCTCAAGAAGAAAATGAAGTTTTCAGTCCGTATACTGACATTCATGAACTTTTAAACATTTCAAAAATAAATTTGTCAAAGAAAAAGAGCCCTGTTCCTTATTCCTGTTCTTTTAATATTCATGTGTCTTTTTGATAGTTGCTTCAGTTTCTTGATGGCTTTTCACTGTTAAATTTGTGGGTTGGTTCTATATTCTGTATAGGTATGTACAGAACTGAAATGGCCTTGACAGCCCTGTTGGAAGACCAGGGCTGGGAGATGGACAAGGGAGTGGGACCCTGTTGAATCTCCTGGACCTCTTATAGGCTTTTGATACTATCGATGCCATCTGTACTGCCTTTTGGGGTGGAGCTGGGAGGCACTGTCTTTTTTGGTCTTACTATGAAGGTAAATCTCAGAATATAATTCTAGGAGACTGCTGCTCTGGCCTACAGGGACCCACAAAGTTCCAGTTTGTCCCCCATGCTCGTCAGCATCTATTTGAACCTGTGGGGAGAGGTCATCTAGGATTTGGGCTGAGTTGCCACCAGTATGTAGATGACACTCAGCAGATCCAAGAGAGGCTGTGGAAACCATGAACAGGTGTCAAGAGACAGTTTTGGGACAAATGAAAGTTCATAAAGTGAAACAAAATCCTGACACAACAACATATTAGATTCCATGTCAAAAATGAAGTCAAATGAGGAGGAAGATCTATGTTTTATTTCAATTAACAGAAAACAGTTGGACCAAATAGTCCATCCAAAATTGACTCTTCTCAGCATATTCAGGGAATATGCTTCTATTAACAGGAAAAACAATTGGACCAAATAACTCATCAACAATTGACAACTTTCTTTTTCTTCGTCTTCATCTTCTCCTTCGTCTTCTTGAACATATTCTGAAAATATTCAGGAAATACATGATATTTTATACATGGACTGACATCATCAAGAAAACAATATTCAAAAAGCATAATTGGTTATAAAAGACAATGGTCATTTGAATAATAAGTCTCTGATTTGTCAGATGTAAAGAAACATATATCTTCATCAAATCTACGTAAAACCTAAGTGTTTACTTAACCTAACCTAAATGATAATGGGCAAGGAATCTTTATACCCCAAACTAAAGTATTCATTACTGATACGAGGCTAAAATCATTTCTGACCCAGACATTACAAGGTTTTGCCCTTAAGAACTACAGAATCATGAACTTTGTGCCTATTATGTTGTCTGCTAACAATATCAGACCTACAAGAGGAAAGCCTTCTCTATAACAGGCCTTTCTAACATCCTAATAAAATGTTATTTAAGAATAAATCTATAAAAACCAGAGAACTATGAATAATCAAAAAAGGGGGAAATCTTTATAGTCCCATCTCTACTACAACAGAGGTGCTACAGGTAAGGGAAAGTACGGTTGCCAGCCTCCAGGTGGGGCCTGGAGATCACCTGCTTTTACAATTGGTCTCCAGACTGCAGGTATCAGTTCCCCTGGAGAAAATGGCTGCTTTGGAGGGTGGACTCTATGGCATTGCACCCCGCTGAGGTCTCTCCCCTCCCCAAGGCCCACCCTTCTAAGGCTCCCCCCCCCCAATTCCAGGCATTTCCCTGTCCAAAGCTGGCAACCCTAGGGGGAAATTTGACCCAGGACTTGAGATGTTTCACGTTATAGATAGGGTTCTGTTTCCCTTAAAGGAACAGATGTGTAGTTTGGGGAGGGGGTGCTTTGGACCCAGGCTTCCTGTTGGAAGGGCCTGTAAGGCAGAGATGTTCCGCAAGGCTTTTGATTGAGGACAGTGAGGGTTCCCATCCTGGCTGGCACGCTCTTCTTACTCCTCCTCTCCTCCCCATCGGACTGCTTTACTCTCCAGAAAGCCAGTTTGGTGTAGTGGTTAGGAGCATGGATTATAATCTTGGGGAACCGGGTTTGATTCCCCAGTCCTCCGTATGCAGCTGCTGGTGTGACCTTGGGTCAGTCATAAGTTCTCTCAGAGCTGTTATCTCAAGGGCAGTTCTCGAGAGAACTCTCTCATCCCCACCTACTGCACAGGGTGTCTGTTATGGGGAGGGGAAGGGAAAGGGATTGTAAGCCACTCTGAAACTCCTTCGCATGGTGAAGGGCGGGGTATAAATCCAATCTCCTCTCCTCCTCCTCTCCTCACTCATACCCACAAGGTAGTCACAGTCCGGAACTGGGAAGAACCTGTAATTCTCGTCACTTGATCTTTTTAGATTACTGTATCAGTATTATTTATGTATCTATTTTATGGTTTTAATGTTTTTATTATATGTTGTATATCACCCAGAGCCCTGAAGTAGCAGGGACTGGGCGATTCATAAGTTTAAAAATAAATAAATAAATATTTGTAGTTTAAACACTTTTTTAATGTTTGAAAAGTTTTGTTGTTTGGAATGTTTTAATGTTCCCCACCTTGGGGACCCAGCATTGGGTCAAAAATGTTTTAAATAAATAAAGTAAAGAGGTTTCTGGCATGATTTGGACTTGCAATTTACATACCAAATATGCCATTGATATGTATGATGATGATACACTGATGAGCACTTAAAGTTGGAAAATGCATACATTTTATTGGGGGGGGGGAATTATGCGAGGAAACCCAAAACAATATGAAACTCAAAACAGCATCAATTGTGGATTGGTTTCAAACAAGAGAGGAGCAAAGTTTTTAAATGTTTTTAGAGTTTCCCAATGTTTTAATGTTTTTATGTTAGCTGCCTGTTGGACCCTGACTGGGTGGTTAGGTGGCATAAAAATGTTTTAAATAAATAAAAACAATGACTGGGGAAATCAACATTTATAGGTTGAGTATACTGGTACCCTGCTTTTCCTCCAAAATTTAAGGACCATGAGAGTGGCTCTCCCCCTTTCCAGTGGTGTGAGGCTGAGAAAGAATGCCTTGCCAGGGATCATCCATGAGTCTCATGGGTCTTCCAGATCCCACTATTGGCACTCTGACCACTGCACCTTAAAGCAGCAGTGGACAATTCAAAATCATCTACCAGTGCTATGTGGACAGAGGACCACTGATGGCCAAACGAAGCTGCTACACTCCCCTTCCAGGAATCTGGGTATAGACCTGTCTCCTCCACTGCAGTGAATGAAGGATCCTCCTCAAACAGGAACTGCTTATGTACTTGAAAATGTACCTGCCTATGATTTGGAGGCATTTGTAAAGTTTAGAGACAGATTTTAGCCTCAAATTATAGAGGCATTACTAGCAATGTTACTTCATTGGGTTACGGAGAGGGTTTGTGGCTGTCCTTTTCTCCAGTCCACTGTCATAATGAGGTTCTTTCGTTCATCATTAGAGACTTCCTGTTTGCCACTGTGCAAAGCAGCCGAAAAATGCAATCAAATTTCTGCCTCCCTTTGCCTTTGTGCTCTTGATAAAAGGATGAACAGCACCTTATGAATTTGGAGTGGAAAATCTTATTTGGCTTTTATCCTGTTACCTTAGGGCAGGCATTAGTGTAATTTACAGTTTCTTCCAACAGGAAATTGTGTGTCCTCCCCCGCCACCCTGGTGTACAACATGTACAACAAAACCTGGGCCTTCAAGGTTGTCTGTTCCTCTCCAACTCACTTTTTTAGCAGGGCAGAAACCATGTATATCCCCTGTCAACTAAAGTTTGTGGGTGTGTATGCATGTGTGAAGTATAGATGGAGAACTAGACAGGGGTACTAGAATGGTCCTAGTATGGCATAGCTAAGCCACAGAGCAGGGTCAGTTAAGATCTACCACTTGTGCCAGTGAGGGGTGCTTTTATGGTTGCTAACTCCAGTTTGGAAAATTCCTGGAGATTTGGAAGTAAAGCCTGGGGGGCAGGACTTGGTGGGGGGATTCAGTGAGGTGTAATGTCATAGAGTCCACCTTCCAAAGCAGCCATTTTCTCGAGGGGAACTGATCTCTGCAGTCTGGAGATCAGTTGTTTTTTCAGGAGAACTCCACATCCCACTGGGAGACTGGCAACCCTTCTTTCATGCTTGTGGTTCCTATCAGGCCTTTCTTTAAGACTTCATTGGACAGGAGTGGACATCCCTTTTGTGAACAGAACTTTCGGAAGTAATCCTGCAGCATTGGACAGGAGTGGACATCCCTTTTGTGTAGCCACCCTGAGCTACTGGATAGGGAGGGGTCTAAATCCATATATATGAACAGAACTTTTGGAAGTAATCCTGCAAGTTACATTTACTGAAGAGTCGTCTTATTAATATGAATGGAACCACACCCTGCCGAATGGTTTGCACCTTCTTAAATAGAACTGAACCACAAAAATATGTTTGGATTCTTGGAAAATACATCCCACTCTTTGGGAAACATTTCATACTTGCAATGGGGGTCCTGTACACACCCCTCCCCTACTGTTAAACATCAAGGTGACATGGACATTAGGTGTACAGATCAGTATGCACATGTGGTTGATTTCAGCATCCCTTCCTCATTTTTGAGGCAGGATTGCCAACCTCCAGATGGGTGAAGCAACCCGAACTGCAGTGTTAGGAGAGTCTAGTAACAAATAAATATACACTGCAAAAACCTTTAGCAAACTGATGTGTTCCATTTATGGTCATCATTTAGTAAAGTGCATAGTGTATCATTATTTCATCCTAATCAGGTATAAATATTCATTACATTCAATAAGCAATAACATTCAATACATACAGATTGCTAACTACCAGACAATTTTTCATCAGTGTTCTAAAAGTCAAGCCCCAATGGGAATTTCTAGAATGATAAACCCGCTTCTCCTTGCATGAAGTCTTCCAAAAAGGGGGACAGCCTTCTTGTACGGATGCTTTTTGCCAGTCCTACCAAAGACTATTTAAAAGACATAATTCATAAGTATAAAAATTATACAGTATTACTAATATAACTTGGCTTCAAAGGTTTTCTTACCACATTATGCAGCTAACATTCATGGATGGAGTACTCCTGTCATTCTCAAAGCTGCATAGTATTGGCCTGGTTCTCGTCATTAAATTCTTCCAACACCTGTTAACAATTTGTGTGAGTGTTCTCTAATTAAAGAGACAGTTACAAACCTTCACATTACATGTCTTAAAATATACATAATGTATTTCAGTCCAGAACAAATCTTTTCTTTGATAATTAAAGGGGACATTCTCCCTTTGCTTAAGGTCTAAATAAGATGGTGATCAAATTGATAGGTGGCATGAAAGGTCCATTGCTTGGTTCATTCCCTCTGGGGTCAATGAATGGAGCTTATGAATCCAGAAATTTTCTTTGCTGAGAAGGATCTTCTTGATGTCTTGTCGGTTGAGGCTTTGGTTCTCATACTTGTAGATTACAAAGAACTTTAAGTCCCCAAAGCGATGTTGTGCTGCCATGCAGTGCTCCACCATAGCCGCATCCAAATTTTTGTTTTTCAGTCTCGATTTATGCTCCATGGCAGAAGGCAGGGTCAAATAGCTAAGTAGCGGGGAGCACCTCCCCACCACTCAGCTATGTTTGCGGATTTTGCAGGGAAAAGAAAATAAGTGTTTAAAGGGACTCAGAGTCCCTTTAAACCCCCGCATTCTGCTCCATCCGTGAACCTCATCAACTGGTCTAAAAGTTCAAGGAAGTTCATGAAAGTGAACCCACCACAAACTTCTGTTCATGAACCATGAACAGAGCAAAAGTCATCACAAATTTAGCTTCATGATTCAGTTTGTGCCCATTCCTAGTTGTCATTCCTTGTCTAGCTCCAGATTGCTACTCTTCTCCTCAGAAGTCTACTCTTTAATCAAGTTGTGCACCACTGCTGTGTTAATTACTCTGCCAACCGTTAATGTGGTCATGTAGGCTCAGATGATTGTGTAACTATGGTTAGTTTATTAATCCATGGTTTCATGTTATGACTAAACCAACACCATTTATTCACCAAGTTCAGTATTGTCTAGTCTATTTGGAAAGTACGCACATGACCTTACCATCTATTCTATGATCTGTTTAATTGGAGGTGCCAAGGGCAGAGCTGCATAACTTCTACATGGAAAAGATAAGCTATACCACTGAACCGCAGCTCTTATCTTGTTATTACAAAGAACTAGGGGAGACTCTGCCATTTTAAAGACTTGTGCTGGATATCAAAGACTTGGAAATTGTCAACCAACTGTGGTAGGCACTTCCTATTGTGAAAGCCAAGATTAATCCTTTGCACTCATTTCTTAGTTTCATCCTTCACTGGAATCACAGCCTTTATTTCATGTGGAGGGGAAAACAGACTCTATGGCGTTTTCTCCCCAGAGGCAGCTGTCTGGTCTTGCTAGAATACTTATTAGTCTCCATGACACTGAACAGAAGGTAGAACAAGCTGATAAATGCTTCAGATTGTGAAACACGATTTGTCTAAGTAAAGATCAAGTAAAAGGGGGAAATAATCTGAAGCTGCTCATTCAAATTACGCTTCAGGTAATAATTGCATTTGAAAAACCTGAGGTCTATGCATCATAAACATGAGTCCCCCTGGGCTGGCTCTTATAGATTCAATTATAAATAATTTGTGACAGCACAAATCTGCCATCTTCACTATCTGCCTTCAAATGCCATATGGTATATATCTGTGTCAATGCTAGGAAGGAAATTGGCCAAACCAGAAACCTCTGCCATGGTGGCAATGTTTGCTTAACAGACTGGATGAGGCCTGGTCTACACATACCACAGCAAAATGAAGTGGGAAATACATGGCCACAATATAGGGTTGCCTACCCCTGGAATTTGGGGGCAGAACTTGGGGCAGCTGGATTTAGGGAGAAGGACCTCAGTGGGGTATAGTGCCATAGAGTCCACCCTCCAAAGTAGATATTTGCTGCAGGGGAACTGATCTATGTCTTCTGGATATCAGTGGTAATTCCAGGAGATCTCCAGGCCCCTCCTGGAGGTCGCCAGCCCTACTACAGCAGGGTGCGATAAAGTGATTGTGTTGTTGAATTCGTAGTGTGAGTTGATTTTTTTTAATAACATGTGTTAGACAGTGCCAAGGAAAGTGCTAACTGGCTTCCTGTATGTGCAAGAAGTGCTTAGCTGGCACCGTTGGTTTGTGTTTGTTAAGCAGACTCAAGCGCAATGCTCCCTCTAAGCTGTGGGGTCTTGTGAGCAAAAATTCTACTTTGTGAGCTACTGGCATTAAAGTTGTGAGCAAGCTATTTGGCTACTGCATAAATTAGTTTGCTCTGGAGCCATCCTTCTTGAGCTAAGACCAAAATGTGTGAGCTTGAGGCTAAAAAACTGTGAGCTAGCTCACACTAACTCAGCTTAGAGGGAATACTGTCAAGTAGATGTCTGAAGAGACGGCATATACAGGCATAAATTAAAGGATGTAGGACTTGGTTAAGAGGGGATTTCTGAGTGAAACCTCAGCTGCACTCAGCCTTGCTGGAACCCCCTGAAATCTGGCAGGGAGGTCATGGAATCCACACAGTGTGAATGAGCAAGAAATGTGCACTGAATTGTGTAGCCGAGTTACAGACCAAAAACAAAACCCTAGAAGTGATCGCAAAAAATCCCCTGAAGAGCTGGAAGGAGATAGAGGGAGCACCACACATTTCAAATACATGCAGAGAAGACCAGCTTAGAGCTGCCAGGACCCCAATGGAGGTTGGAGACCCCCAACCCCAGGACCTCTTGTACACCACTGCTCTGAGCAGTGGTGGCGGGGAAATGGAACCTCATGTGCTTACTGAAAGTTGACACAGGAAGTGACAAAGGTAGCATAATAGGCCATACCCAACAGCAG
>NW_015169829.1:419720-421184 GCF_001447785.1 Gekko japonicus | reverse complement strand
CAGCCGTATTTCTGCTTCTGGGATAAACCCCTCGCTTTGCTTGTCTGCAAATAAACGATTCCCAACGGCTCCCCTCCGGAGAAGGGGGGGGACTTTCAAAGGAGAGGCAAACTATCACATATCCTAACCCAATAAAGAGAAGCACAGCGCTCTGCGCTGGAAGAGAAGAGCTGGGACACTGAGGACCTCAGAACTTCTAGAGACCATCTCTCCGAACCATCTCAGAAAGCTGCTCTGCCATGGAGCTACAGCCACCTCTGCAGGTTATGAGGAAGACATTTGTCACCTACTGTGACAGGCCCCTTCCAGAAACTGAGGGGACTTTGGGGGACCTGGTTGGTTTTTATTGAGATATATGTCTAGGTAGAGGTAGCAAGCAGTTACTGGATCTAGATCAGTATGATCTATGTGTAAGTCTTAGCTGTCATGCTAAGTGGTTAAGGCAATTACAGCCAGGTGTTAAACTACCAGGTGTTACTCTTCTAGCATTTTTAGAGTAGGAAATTAGTTTATCCTGTTAGTGATTGGCTGAGGGTAGTATTTAATCTATCAGCTTGATAAACTGGGTGGGGGATTTAGTTCTCTCCAACTAAGGTATGTTATGCTGTAAGACAGTCTGTATATCTCTGTGTAAATATTCACCATTATCTCTAAGTAAACTTTATGCACCTTCATCACCAGTTGGTCTCCAGCTTCTTCTTTACTGTACCCAATAGTTTTGAGATATAAACCCTCCCTTCAGTTACAAGATGTTCTTCAGGTAGCAAGCATAAAGAGCCAGTGTGGTGTCATGGTTAAGAGCGGCGGACTCTAATCTGGAGAACCAGCCTTGCTTCCACAGGAAGCCTGCTGGGTGACCATGGGCCAGTCATAGTTCTCTCAGAACTCTCTCAGCCCCACCAACCTCACAAGGTGCCTGTTGTGGGGAGAGGAAAGGAAAGGTGATTGTAAGCCACTTTGAGACTCCTTGGTAGAGAAAAATGGAATATAAAAATGTCCCCCCCTCCTCCATCTGTTCTGGGCCACTGCTGTAAGTTTTGTATTGAGCCTGGAGACTGTAGAGAACATTGAAGCAGAGGGTTTCATAAAACAACAAAGAAGGTATCATGATTTCATGTTTTGGGTGTGTGTGTTTCTTTAAATGTTTAATGTGAGTGCAGTAATGTAAGGAGAGTGATAGAGGGAGATAAGTGTGATGTGATTGGCTGATGACTGGGAGTGTGGGAGGAGAGATGTCTCCGAGGGGATTCTGTGTGCTTGAAGAGACGAGTGTGGAGAGTTTTTGTGAGAGTCTGTATGACAGAGGAAGCATATAGCCTGTGTGGCTATATGAGAGAGTCTAGCCTGTGTGGCTATGATCAAGAGAGTTCAGCCTGTGTGGCTATATATGAGAGAGAGAGATAAGCCTGTCTGAGTTGAGTTTTGGTGTATGAGAGACTGTGTGTGATGCCAAGCTTTGTCAGT
>NW_015169829.1:399285-419422 GCF_001447785.1 Gekko japonicus | reverse complement strand
TTATAAATAAATAGTAAGAAAGTTTAGCCAGTGTGGCTATGATCAAGAGAGTTCAGCCTGTGTGGCTATATATGAAAGAGAGAGATAAGCCTGTCAGAGTTGAGTTTTGGTGTATGAGAGACTGTGTGTGACGCCAAGCTTTGTCAGTGATATTTTCCTTCTCCAACAACAGTTTGAAAATACCCAGAAACCTATTTTGTTCTTTTATAAATAAATCATTATTTGTTTAAACTTATCCCAGCAATCAGAGCAGTCCTTCCTCAGGGCCACATAGTCCTCTGAAGCGCCCAGACACTGCGTCATTCTACCAAAATAGAGAGAGTTGGAATTTTTAATTCCTGGTGGCAGCAGAAATCTACAAAGTTAATGTACACTGAGTGTGGTTTAAAGGAGAAACAGTCTCCCCAATAAGCGAGGACACCAAAGAAGGTTTATTCATTTACATTTTCTTTAAAGCTTGTGGGCTCCTAGTCTGCTCATCACTAAAGACAGGCCTCACAACTCTGTCTGCTCCCAGAGGCAAAGTTAAACCATTCCGCCACACTACCGGGCAGAGCAGCACACAAGATTGGCTGCTCACTTCCTGAGGCAATCCCCCCCCTTTTGTAGACTGCCCTCTTCCTCAGGTAGGCCTCACCCCCTGCCCCTGGAAGGAGATTGGACGCTGGAGCAGCATTCCCGGGCCTCAAAACAGCCATATGGCCTCAAAACAGCTGAAATGGCCTCAAAACAGCTGAAATGGCCTCAAAACAGCTGGAATGGCTGTTTTCCCTCTCAAAGGTGGGACAGCCTCTTGTCTGTCACACTCACCCACCCAGAAATCTGTCCGATTGAACTCAGCTAATAAAAAGATGGATACTTAATTGAAGGGGAAAGAATCTGGGAAGGAACTGTGTTTACGGTTGTCCCCCCAAAGGACCATTTTCTGAGTGCCCCGACTAAAATGAAGAGGAGGAGGAGGAGGAGGAGGAGGAGGAGATTGGCTTCTAATGTCCTGGCCCCACTGCTGGACCTCCTGATGGCACTGGTATTTCTGGCCACTGTGTGACACAGAGTGTTGGACTGGATGGGCCTTTGGCCTGATCCAACATTGGCGTCTCTTATGTTCTTATGCCCAAGGTCACCCAGCTGGCTGCATGTGGAGGAGTGGGGAATCAAACACGGTTCCTCCCAGATTAGAATTCACGCTCCTAGCCACTACAGCAAACTGGCTCTCTACTGTTTTTAGCATGGCAATTAGAAACTACCCTGTGTTACTTCAGCACCTTTGAAGGGACCGGTGTGTTCAGTGGATAGGACCAAGAAGACAGAGCATCACTTGCCCCAGAGCCCCTAGCTATACCTTGTGGCTAATAGCCACTGATGGACCTCTGCTCCATATGCTTATCTAATTCCCTTTTGAAGCCGTCCATGCTTGTAGCTGCCACCACTTCCTGTGGCAGTGAATTCCATGTGTTAATCACTCTTTGGGTGAAGAAGTACTTCCTTTTATCCGTTCTAACCCGACCGCTCTGCAGTTTCATGGAGTGCCCACGAGTTCTTGTATTGTGAGAAAGGGAGAAAAGTACCTCTTTCTTTACCTGCTCTTTCCCATGCATAATCTTATAAACCTCGATCATGTCACCCCTCAGTCGTCTTTTCTCCAAGCTAAAGAGCCCTAAGCGCTTTAACCTTTCCTCATAGGGAAAGTGTTCCAACCCTTTTATCATTCGAGTTGCCCTTTTCTGCACTTTTTCCAAAGCTATAATATCCTTTTTAAGGTGTGGTGACCAGAATTGCACACAGTATTCCAAATGAGGTCTTACCATTGATTTATATAGGGGCATTATTATATTGGCTGATCTGTTTTCAATACCCTTCCTAATAATCCCCAGCATAGCATTGGCCTTCTTTATTGCAGTCACACACTGTCTCGACATTTTCAGTGAGTTATCCACTACAACTCCAAGATCTCTCTCTTGCTCAGTCTCTGCCAGTTCAGACCCCATCAATGTGTATTTATATTTAGGATTTTTGGCTCCAGTGTGCATCACCTTGCACTTGGCCACATTGAACCCCATTTGCCATGTTGACGCCCACTCGCCCATCCTTGACAGATCCCTTTGGAGTGCCTCACAATCCTCACTGGTTTTCACCACCCTGAACAACTTTGTATCATCCACAAATTTAGCCACTTCACTGCTTACTCCAGTCTCCAAATCATTAATGAAAAAGTTAAAAAGCATTGGACTGAGTACTGATCCCTGCGGTACCCCACTGCTTACCACCCTCCACTGAGAAAATTTCCCATTTATACTCACTCTCTGTTTCCTGTTAATTAGCCCGTTTTTGATCCACAATTTCCTCTTTCTTCTTGGAAGTGCCACACTCAGTCTCACTCTTTCAGCTAGAGATGTAGTTAGGAACCTATCTCTGTCTCTCCTCTTTCCTATCAAGTATGTTCATTCCTAAATAAACCTTTATCTACTCTTTAATCAGGTTGCACACTGTTGCTGTGTTAATTACTCTGCCAACACTTTTAGTGCCCAGTTATGGCATTCAATTTACCATTGTCACCAGAGTAAATGCCTCATTGAGCTTGGAGTTGATCGTCACCAGGGAGGTGGAGCTGAGACCAATGTTCCCTCTAAGCTGTGGAGTCTTGTGAGCAAAAATTCTACTTTGTGAGCTGCTGGCATGCAAGTGGTGAGTGAGCAATTTGGCTGCTGCCTAAATTAGTCTGCTCTGGAGCCATCCCTTCCTGAGCTGAGACAAAAATGTGTGAGCTGTAGGCTAAAAAACTGTGAGCTAGCTCACACTAACTCAGCTTAGAGGGAACACTGGGTGAGACCACTTGCCTATCAATAGCATAAGTAGGCATCTGCCACTCCTGGAACCACATTTTGAGCTGCTTTCTCACTGAACATAGATTTCCAATGCTTTACTGTGCACTGTCCAGGGTCCTGAACACTATGGCTTCCTCTTCTACAGGTTCCTGACTAGCACAGAATCATAGCATTGGAAGGGGCCATACAGACCATCTACTCCAATGCAGGATCAGTCTAAAGCATCCCAATGCAGGATAAGAGGAGGAGGAGGAGGAGACTTATGACTGACCCAAGGTCACACCGGCAGCTGCATGTGGAGGATTGGAGAATCAAACCCGGTTCTCCCAGATTAGAGTCCATGCTCCAAACCACTACACCAAACTGGACAAGTGTTTATCCAGCCGCTGCTTGAAGACTGTCAGTGAGGGGGAGCTCTCCAGCTCCTTAGGCAGCTGATTCCACTGCTGGACTACTCTTACTGTAAAAAAAATCCTGTTTTGCCTGCAATTTAAACCCATTATTGCGAGTTCTATGCTCTGCTACCAACAGGAACAGCTCTTTGCCCTCTTCTAAGTGACAGCCTTTCAAACACTTCAAGACAGCAATCCCGTCCCCCCCCTCAAACGCCTCCTCTCCAGACTGAACATTCCCAGGTCCCTCAGCCTTTCCTTGTAGGGCCTGGTCTCCAGGCCCCTGATCATCCTTGTTGCTCTCTTATGCACCTGCTCCATTCTGTCCAGATCCTTTTCGAAGTGAGGCCTCCAAAACTGCAAACGGTACCCCAGGTGTGGCCTGACCAATGCCATGTACAGCAGGACTAGGACATCTTGCCATCTGGATGTTATGCCCAGTGCTGCTGCCTGGCCCCCAATTTCGGGACCTATCTGCTGCCAAACCCCAGGCCTAGTTCTCAATGAGGCAGCAATTCTGTGTCCAGCTGTAAGACTTAAGACTGTAGTTGCAGTTTCCCATGATGACGTTTCTGCAGCACAAAATATTCCCTCTAGGTTTATGCTCTAGACTAGTCTTCCCCTC
Source organism: Gekko japonicus (assembly GCF_001447785.1). Taxonomy (NCBI): domain Eukaryota; kingdom Metazoa; phylum Chordata; class Lepidosauria; order Squamata; family Gekkonidae; genus Gekko; species Gekko japonicus. The sequence goes on along the minus strand of NW_015169829.1, from coordinate 415,580 downwards.
GACACACTATTTTTTTTTTTATGTGCAAGGATTTTTTTTCATGTGGACACATTTAGACATGTGAATCTTCACCTATATTCTAAAGGAACAGAGCACAGAACTAAGATGAGGGTCCCAAATGAACTCCCCATTGGATAACACAGCCCTGAAACAATCATTCTAAAATTACAATTTTGAACCAAAGTCTCCCTCCCTTACCAGTGTCCATCCATGCATCATAGCTACCTTAAACGAAGTGTTAAGAGCCTGGGATTAAGGTTCAAGCTCCCCGGAAGGACAGTCTGGCTTCCCTCCTCTGCTTTCCACACAGGTCCAATCTGCATTGGTCTTTCCCGCCGCTGTGCCAACGATCTCACATCGTCTCACAAATTTCTGTCTGCATTTCATGCCGCATCCCCTCTCCTACTGTTTCATCTCAGCATCGGCTGTCTGCGTCATTTTAGTGCCATCTAGTGGTGACTCCGAGGTCACTACGGTGTCCCACCGTGTTATTTGGATTTGGTTTTAAAGTGGTTTGATTGCTCCTCCCCGCCCTCAAGCCGCTGTGAGCGATAAGTGGACAACTGGAGCCGAATTATCTCCCCCACCCATCTTTTCTAAGGAGATACACAAATAGTCACAAAGGAAACTAGTTAGCTGAAAATCCAGGTGACTGCATTTAAAAGCAGCCAGGGAACATTTTTATGCAATCATTTTTTGGGAGGGTGGCAGCACACCCACCCCTGAACCATTTGTTATTTCTTGGGGCAGTCCCCAGAATGACCTGCCTAGCAACTGCTGGGTGTTTTGTGTTTTTCACCCAGCTTGTTCCGTCTTTCCTGCCCCCCTGTCTCCCCCTTCACCAGGTCACCCCTCTTTACTTTCTGGGGGGGGGTCACAGGTGCCATTTCCTCTCTGCAGCACAGCACAGTGCAGTGCCCTGCCGGTGCCCCCGGGAGGCCACTCCTCCCTCCTCTCTTGCGTGCTCTCCCTCTGTCCAAAGGCAGACGGCGAGCTTTTTATACTGAGCCAAAGGGAAGGCTAAGGAAGCTGGTGCCACAGCACAGTGAAACAGCTTTACATAGCAAATGCAGATTGGGCCACAGTCTCTGCACACCCTTCTGCCTGTAGAGGCTCCAGCCCTCCCTGGTTCATTCCATTCCTAGCTGGGGGTTATAGCTGCACTGTGCAAAATGGTTTGACAAACTTGCTTGGATAAATGACTAGGGTCTGGGGTATATAAGTATGACCCTATTTATGTACGTTTCTGTACCACTTAATGTGTCATGTGAATACTTACGCTATGCGTCCGTTCTTTCTGGTGGTTCCAGACTTCTGAAATTCTAACTCATTGGTAACTGAATGTCCCATTTTGTGGATTGTTCTGACCTGCTATGTGCAATCCACATTGAGACCCTGTGAGAAAGGAGGTAAAAACCTCCATGACCTGTCACACAAGCCATCCCTGCATGAAACACTCATTCCCTTTTTTTGCTGTACATGAGTTTTTAAAGCACTGAACACACAAAAACACGTGCACACACTATGTAAGAACATCGGAAAAGCCCTGCTGGATCAGACCAATAGTCCATCTAGTCCAGCATCCTGCCTCACACAGTGGCCAACCAGCTCCTCCGGACGGCCAATACCAGGGCCAAGAGGCTGAGGCCTTCCTCTGATTTTGCCTCCTGGCTCTGGGATTCAGAAGATTAGTGCCTCTAAATGTAGAAGTTCCCCTCAGTCATCATGGCTAGTAGCTACTGATCGACTTATCCTTCTTGAATCTACCCAGTCCCCCTTTAAAGCTGTCTATGCCTGGGGCCATCTTAAGAACATAAAAAGAGCCCTGCTGGATCAGACCCATAGTCCATCTAATCCAGCATCCTGCCTCACACAGTGGCCAACCAGTTCCTCTGGAGGGCCAACAGCAGGGCATGGAGGCTGAGGCCTTCCCCTGAGGTTGCTTCCTGGCTCTGGGATTCAGAGGATTAGTGCCTCTGGATGTGCAGGTTCCCCTCAGTCACCATGGCATAAGAACGAAAGCTAGGGTGTTGTGTACATTTTGTTAGCAATGAGGTTTGTTTCCTCCCAGTTTTCTCTCACACTGTGTGTGTGGGGGTTACCATTTGCATCGAGCCTTGGCAACTGAAGCATTTCCCCTGTCCCTAGCAGTTGGCTGAATTTTCTAAAATGATTCAAGATCTATGCGGGGGACGGGGAAAGAAGGCCATGCCATAAATCTACGTTCATTACGATTGAGGGCCCCCAGAATGCTTTGCCCCTGCCTTTGAGGCAACTCCCATATGTGGCCTGGGTTATTTTGTCTATAAATCATAGAAACCCCTACGTTTCGGGGGGGGGGGTTGAAGGCGGGAGAAATGGGAACACTCCAGTGACATTCTCTGAATCACCAACGGCTTCCCCACCGCTTCTTGAAGGGACGTTACCGCTGTATTCCCTTCCTACTGTGAGAAGGCTTGAAATCCAGAGCACTAGGGTTGGGGGAGGGAAGGGAAAAGCTTTGAATACACTTTTGCTTTCTGGATTTTTCTTTTTCTTTTTGGCAGAGTTGTTCTATAACATCCTCTAGCTTTCTTTTAACAAAAAACAGTATGCTGTTGTCTCCAATTTTGGAGCGACCATCTCTCTCTCTTCCCCCCCCCCTCTCTGTGCCCGTTTCTTGCTCAGGAGATTATTGGGTTTTTGTTTTATACTTTCCCCGCCTCGCATTATGTAACCCTTCCATTGTATACTAATCATGGCATAATTATTTATTATGCATACAATGCAATATCTAGGGAGAATACAAAGAGTCCCAGTAGCGCTGGAGCTGGCGCTGATTTATCCCCTACAGCAACTGTTAAGGTAAAATTGGAGGCTATTGAAGCGAGGGCTCATTCAATGGACTTTGACAGAAGCCAGCTTTATTTACTTAAAACATTTCCGTGCCAGCCATTCTCCCGGATAACGGAGGCCAAAGACAGGTAACAAAAATAAAAATGGGACAATGAAATTATTCCAACAACAGGATTAAAACAATCAGCAGGGGGGTGGTGAAAAAAACTTTAATAGTAAACAGCAACAGAACACATGAAGTTGCCTTATACTGAATCAGACCGTTTCCCCTGTCTTCTCCATCATAAGAACATCAGAAGAGCCCTGCTGGATCAGACCAATGGCCCATCTTGTCCGGCATCCTGTCTCACACAGTGGCCAACCAGTTCCTCTGGAGGGCCAACAACAGGACATAGAGGCCGAGGCCTTTCTCGGATGTTGCCTCCTGGCTCTGGGATTCAGAGGCTTAGGGCCTCTGAACATGGAGGTTCCCTTTAGTCGCCATAATTCTATCTAATCCCCTTTTAAAGCTAACTATGCCTGTGGTTAACTTATCCCTACATTCTCTGGCAGTGAATCCCACGTTTTGATCACTCTGTGTAAAAAAGTATTTCCTTTTGTCTGAACTGAATCTACTGCCCATCAGCTTCGCTAGATGCCCTCGAGTTCTAGTATTTGGGGACAGGGTGAAAAATTTCTCTTTGTCAACTCTCTCCACCGTCCAGCATCTTGTCTCACACAGTGGCCAACCAGTTCCTCTGAAGGTCCAATGACAAGACACAGAGACCGAGACCCTCCCTGATGCTGCCTCTTGGCTCTGTGATTCAGAGGCTTAGTGCCTCTGAATGTGGAGGTTCCTCTCAGCCACCATGGCTAGCAGCCACTGATAGACCTTTCCTCCATGAATCTATCTAATCCTGTTTTAAAGCTATTTATTCCTGCGGCCATCACTACATCCTCTGGCAGTGAATTTGATATTTTAGTCATTCTCTGTGTAAAGAAGTATTTCCCATTTTCCTCCCCATGAACCTTGAAAACCCTCTGCGGGAGGGTAGTAGATCTTAGTGAACGTCAATCTGCCTGCTACCGAAGCAGACCATTGGTCCCATCAAGATCAGTATTGTCTACCCAGGCTCTCCAGGGTCTCAGACTGAGATCTTTCACATCACCTACCGCATGGTCCTTTTAACTGGAGATGCCAGGATCAGAACCTGAGACCTATTGCGTGCGAAGCAGATGCTCTATCTTTGAGCCACAGCTCCTCTGTTAGCAGAAATTGCTGTTTTCCCACAAACTTACAAATTGGCCATCTCTTCCAAAGAGTTCAGTTCTACAACCCCTCCCAAATGGCTTCTGATCTCCTGGGGAGGGGCTGTGGCTCACTGGCAGAACATTTGCTTGGCATGCAGAAGGTCCCAGGTTCAATCCCCAGCATCTCCAGTTAAAAGGACCAGGTAGGAGGTGATGGGAAAGACCTCAGCCTGAGACCCTGGAGAGCTGCTGCCGGTCTGAGTAGACAATACTGACTTTGATGGACCGAGGTGTTAGCCAAACTGTTCATGTACACAGTGGCTAGACGAAATGAATAGGGGTTCTGGTCTATGTATACAGAATTCGGATTCCGACCCGAGGATCCAACCCAGAGAGACAACGTGACAAGGGGCTTGTAGTAAAATCAGTTGTTCTCTTTACTAAATAATAATTAGTTTCACATACTTACAATAACGAAATCACACATTCACGCGTACAAGGTTCCTTTAGCAATAAAGAAAAGAATTCAAAACAGTTCTCTTAGTTACTTAGAGTCTGGGGTAGGTATTCGTCCATACTTGCCTGATTCAGAGGTTCTTGTCTGTAGCGGTGGAAGATTGGAGGGGGAGGGAAGGATCCCTGGGAACTAATTGCTCCTCCACATTGCTTAGAACAAGCCAGCTAATGTGGACATGGAATGTCTCTGGCTGTACACCCCAGAGAGATTCCTGCACAAAGAGCCTTGACTAAAGGAAAGATGAGGAGGGTTTGTGGCTAGCCAGCAGCAGAGAGTAAAAGCGTTCTCTGCGTTAAATAGTGGAAATTTACAGGTGGGAGGCGCTAGCCTGCTTGGGTCCCACCTTCCTCTAGGACCATCCCATAGTTACCCTTGATTGGTTGCGTGTGGAAAGGGGCAGGTACTTACGCACAGCCACAAACACCCAATTTTCCTTGGTAGATAACTTGGATTGGGTCTCCAGGAATTTCCTGGAGAAGTTGGCATAACAACATTCACAGACATACAATATAGAACTATAAGGAAGCAGAGGGGATTGATGGCTTATAGAGGTAGCTTATAGAGAGGGGATACAACCTGTTCAGATGTGCAGAGGTCCATGGATTGTGGCCTAAACTCAGAGAGTTTAGGGGTGGCCTGTCATCTTGGGTTATGGCAGAGAACACACGGTCTGAGGCCATGTTCATGCTGGGATATACCCTATGGAAAACAATACAGACCAATGCCTGGTCCTGGGGGCTGGTCTCAGGTGAGAACAAAAGATTTTCTGGACTAATGACGAGTCCCAGGGGTGTGTGGCATCAGGAGGGGCAAGGCCCAGATGTCCAGAGGGGCAGGGTCCGGATTTGACAATAGAAGCCAGGTGCTGGGTGGCTAGTTAAGTGGATAATCTGACCACTAATGGCCCTGGCCAGGGTAAACAAAAGGTGGGAGATGCCCCTTATTAGCGTCAGGAAGGATCGTTAATAATTTGAATGTTTAAGTGGTTTATCCCGGTATCTTGATGGCCAGAGTAGATTCAGACAAAGAATTACTGGAGACAGAGTTATTTGCCAAGCGGCTTTTGAACAGACTTTAGAAATGTAGATACTTTACCTGCTAGAACTCATTGCTATTCCATAAGCATAATCTCTGCTGGGTGGAGGGGGAAAACTGGAGGCTAGCTCTGAGGTTGCCTGTCACCTGAAAATGGAGACCCCTTTTCAGAGCTGTGTGGCTAGCTCTGTGTTTCAGAACCAAGAGTGCCTTCCTTGGCCTGAATTTTGTGGGTCTCTGGATCAAGTTAGAAGTGGGGTGCCCTTGCTATGGGCTACCCAATAGTAAAAGGCAGTGCCTCTGGCTTACACAGGAACACAGAAGGCTGTAAACAGGATGCTTGGTATACAAATGTAAATTCAACCCATGCCTTCCGTGACATCTCAGGTCTCCAGCAATGTTGGATTTTAATCCCTAGTTGTTGTTTTCTGAACACAAAGGCAAACCATGTGCCGTCTTGTACCCACAAAGCCTTGCAAAGCTGGAATAGGTGTTTGCTTCATTAACATAGCAGGCAGCAAGTCCTTTTTCCATGTGAAGCCTCTCTCTTTGCAAACCGGCCTCCTTTGGCTTTTGGCACACAATTCAATGTGCACAGTCCATTTGTTACCTTGTGTAAGCAAATATTTATTCACAAATAAGTCCATCTCGTAACAGTGGGTCTGATTCAGTATAAGGCCGCTTCATGTGATTTCCTTTGTCACAACATGGAACAAATTTCACCTGAGTCACTGAAATTTCTTTTAGAGCTTTCTGGACTTTTAGAGCTTTCTGAAGCGCCCTGAGGTTTCCTCTGAGGTGAAATTTTGAGTTGAATTAGGAAGCTCTTTTCGGGACGAAAATTCGGACTGACTGCAAAGGAAGCAAAACATTTCTAGAGGGACTCGCAACATTCCCCAGGATTGGGAGGCTTATGACATGTCCCTGTTGTGCAGGCATCTAAAGTGTTTCCTCAGACACATGGTGGGTGGGGGGAGCTATTATGATGCACACTTCCATCTGCAGCTCCTTCTCTTTAGGGAATTGAGTTTCTGCTGGAACCAAAGACCTAAGAAGCCTGAACATGCATGCCAGGATTGAAAGCTGGGCCCTATGGATAATAAGAAGAGCCCTGCTGGATCAGACTGAGGGGGTGATTAACACATGGAATTCACTGCCACAGGAAGTGGTGGCAGCTACAAGCATGGACGGCTTCAAAAGGGAATTAGATAAGCATATGGAGCAGAGGTCCATCAGTGGCTATTAGCCACAAGGTATAGATAGGGGCTCTGGGGCAAGTGATGCTCTGTCTTCTTGGTGCTTGGGGGGGGGGTCAACAGTGGGAGAGCTTCTAATGTCCTGGCCCCCCTGGTGGACCTCCTGATGGCACCTGGTATTTCTGGCCACTGTGTGACACAAAGTGTTGGACTGGATGGGCCTTTGGCCTGATCCAACATTGGCATCCCTTATGTTCTTATGTCCATCGATTCCCTCCCCCAGCTCCTGATACACAAAGGCATGCTGCTTGAGAATATGGAGGCTCCATTCTGCTATCATGACAAACAGCTATTGATAGGCCCCGGTCACACGGGTCAGATTAACGTGGGGGGGAGGCATGGCTGTTCACCCGGAGCAAAATACAGCGTGGTAGCCTGATCACACAATCCCCCGAGTTTCCGTGCTTAGTCTGTTAGCTGGCGATCACACGGCGATGCTGCAGCGTGGCAAAGAAGCGGCACGGCGCGATCACACAAGCGTTTCACATTTGTGCGCATGTGCAGTTCTGTGGAGCAGCGCTGCTTTCAGTTTCGTGTTAGTGCACATGCGCTTATGAAAAACATCCCGTTTGCGACGGGACATAGATGGGCACCGGATGCCATGGGATACTAGCGCTCCCGCGATCAGACGACCGCCTATGCCACATGTTTTCTGAATACTAGTGCACTTTCCTTGGTACTTTTTAACTCCGCATCTTTGGTGGGATGCCACGGGTTGGCCACGGGTGCGCTACGCTTCCCAGATGTTGCGGTGTGATCGTGCCCTGAAAATCCACCCGACATTCGTGCCTTTCGTGTGGCAAATTCTCCGTGTGACCAGGGCCTTAGTCTTTGTGTCCAGGATTCTTCTAACACCCTCCCACAGCCTTTAAGGCCCTGTAACCCAGATGCCCTGACCTGGACGGCCCAGGCAAGGTTGCTCTCAACAGACCTCCGAAGCTAAACATGGCTGGCCCTGTTTCTTACATGGATGGGAGACCACCAAGGAAGTCTGTGGTTGGTATGCAGGGGCAGGCAATGGCCAACCACCTTTGTTCATCTGCCCTAGCTTGGATGGCCCAGTCTAGCCTGATCTCATCATATCTCTGAAGCTAAGCAGGGTTGGCCATGGTTTGTACTTGGATGGGAGACCACCAAGAGAAGAGAAGAGAAGAGATTGGATTTATACCCCGCCCTTTGCTACCCAAAGGAGTCTCAGAGCGGCTTACAAACTCCTCTCCCTTCCCCTCCCCACAACAGACACCCTGTGAGGCAGGTGGGGCTGAGAGAGCTCTTGACAGAAACTGCCCTTCCGAGAACAGCTCTGAAAGAGCTTGTAACTGATCCAAGGTCACACCAGCAGCTGCAAGTGCAGGAGTTGGGGAATCAAACCCGATTCTCCCAGATTAGAGTCCAGGCACTTAACCACGACACCAAACTGGAAGTCTGGGGTTGCTATGCAGAAGGCAGGCAATGGCAAACTACCTCGGCTTCTCACTTGCCTCGAAAGCCCCTTGCCCCTTGCCCCTTGCCATAAGCCAGTTGAAACTTGCTGGCACTTATGTACATAAAGCTGCTCTGCGGATTAAGCACATGACACATGAAGCTGCCTTATATGGAATCAGACCCTCAGTCCATCAACGTCAGTATTGTCTACTCAGACTGGCAGGAGCTCTCCAATGTCTCAGGCAAAGGTCTTTCCCATCACCCACTACCAGATGTTTTAATTGGAGATGACGAAGATTGAACTGAGACCTTCTGTGTGCCAAGCAGATGCTCTGCCACTGAGCCACAGCCCCTACCCACAGGCAATGTTCCCTCTAAGCTGTGAAGTCTTGTGAGCAAAAATTCTACTTTGAGAGCTGCTGGCATTAAAGTTGTGAGCGAGCGATCTGGCTACTGCATAAATCAGTTTGCTTTGGAGCCATCCTTTCTGAGCTAAGACAAAAATGTGTGAGCTGGAGGCTAAAAAACTGTGAGCTAGCTCACACTAACTCAGCTTAGAGGGAACATTGCCCACAGGGGCTTGGTGGCCCCTGTCCTTCTGTGTCCACGCATCCTTCCATTTTCAGCCACTGACCAGAAAATCAGGAACAGTTTCCTAGGCAACATCCATGCAGATAACTGAATCCAGGACAATGCGTATGCTCTCCACAACCGAACATCATCTCAGCACAGCATGAGATGTGTATGTTTGCACATGAACACACCTTTCCGAGCATTTCACTAACTTAGTCATATAAATAGCAGTAGTCTTCTAAACAACCCTGTCATCTGTCTTCCTTGCTTCGGGGAGATTTTTTTTTGTCCTTAAAAGGTGGCATTTTAAAGGAGAGAGTGACAGTAACAGGACAAAATAAATTAACAGGCACTCATTCGGTCTCAGTCACATTGTCTTCATCTCTCTTAAAAATGACGGTGCCTTCAAACAGCTACTGTGCTGTACAAGCATGTTTCTGGCCTTTTTTCCCCCAACTGGGTATTTCCCAAGACACTAAAGGCTTAAAATTTGGTTTGCGTGTTTCCCCAGATACAGTGCTTGCTCTAAAAATCTGAAAATAGGACATTTCTATAGTTGTCAAAACTTGGGACAGAAAGTTTAACTTATGATAGATCTCAGCAAAGGGGAAATGGTTGAACTGGATGGGTCCAAATTTGGAGAGGAGGCAATTTCCATAATAGGAAGGACCATAGACTATCCTTGCTGAAAATGTCTTACTGATAACCTACAAATTCCCAAACCTAAAAACTGCCTCCTTGAAGAAGTTGGCTCCATTTGCATTAGGAAAATGAGCAAAAGGAAAGTTTGGTATGTTTGGGGGGGGCTGTTTGCGGCCATTTTCCTTCCATTTCCCTTTCAAATCAGATCTCCAGAGGAGGGGATTGTATACAACGATAGTGGTCTACAAAGTCTAGGGATGGGCATACAAAGTCTAGGGATGGGCATGAACCGGAAAAATGTGATTCCTATTGGTTCATGGTTCCTTCCATTTCCCTTTCAAATCTGATCTCCAGAGGAGGGGATTGTATACTACGATAATGGTCTACAAAGTCTAAGGATGGTCTACAAAGTCTAGGGATGGGCATGAACCGGAAAAATGTGATTCCTATTGGTTCATGGTTCATGGCCATTTCCCTTTCTTGTGCAGTCCATTTCCCTTTCTTGTGCAGTCCTTTTAAAACCTGAGCACTCCCTGCCACTCAGCTGTTTCTGTGACTTTTTGCTTCCCTCCAAGCTTTTTTCCTGAGTTGGAAGGACCTCCTGGAGCTTGAATACCCAGTTTAGCCTGAGCTCATCAGAACTTGGAAGCTAACCAGAGTCAGCCATGGTCAGTACTTGGATGGGAGACCACCAAGAAGACTGGGGTTGCTACGTGGACGGAGGCAATGGCAAACAACCTCTGCTCATCACTTCCTTGGAATGCCCTGTAGATGGGGTTGCCATGAGTCGGTTATGGTTCAACAGCATGCTCTTCTTCTAAATGACCCCCTAGCAGGCAGTTGTCCACACAACTTTGAAGCTGCACATAGAATAAGAACATAAGAGAAGCCATGATGGATCAGAACAATGGCCCATCCAGTCCACCACTCTGTGTCACACATTGGCCATCAGGAGATCCACCAGTGGGGCCAGAACTCCAGAAGCCCTCCCACTGTGGCCCCCCAAGCACCAAGAATACACAGTATCACTGCCCAAGACATAATGTTCCATCTATACCTTATGGTTAATAGCCACTGGTGGACCTCTGGTCCATATGTTTATCCAATACCCTCTTGAAGCTGTCCGTGCTTGTAGCTGCCACCAGTGAATTCCACATGTTAATTACACTTTGGGTTAGGAACGACTTCCTTTTACCTGTTCTAAAACTACTGCTCATTAATTTCATTGAGCGCCCATGAGTTCTTGTATTGTGAGATAGGGAGAAAAGTACTTCTCTACTTTCTCTATCCCATGCATAATTTTGTAAACCTCTGTCATGTCACCCCTCAATCATCATTTCTCTAAGCTAAAAAGCTAGCCAGTTTGGTGTAGTGGTTAAGAATGGCGGACTCTAATCTTGAGAACCGGGTTTGATTCCTCACTCCTCCATGTGCAGCTGCTGGTGTGACCATGGGTCAGTTACAAGTTCTCTCAGAGTTGTTCTCTCACGAGCAGTTCTCAAAGAGCTTGCTTGCCTTTTCACTGCCAGAGACTTCCTATCTGCCTTAAGAACATAATAACATAACAAGCCATGCTGGATCAGGCCAGTGGCTCATCTAGTCTAACACTCTGTCTCACACAGTGGCCAAAACCCAGGTGCCATCAGGAGAAATGTATTTGTTAAATATAATCCCAAAAGGTTTTGACAAGCAAGATGTATATTTATTAGTATATATCATAACAGCTGCAAGAATTTTAGTGGCTAAAAATTGGAAAATACCCTCAAAAGAGGACCTAGTAGTAAAATTACTAGAATTAGCACAAATGGATAATTTAATACTTCAAGATAAAGACCAAAAAATACAGAATAAAAGGTGGTTAAGGGTTTATAATTGGATTAAACATGTAAGAATGTAATATGATAAGAAAAGGAAATAAGAGTGTGATATATAGCATGTAATTTGACTCATAAACTCTAAACATATATGTAACCAAGAGAAAAGTTTGTAAGTAGACTGAAAATAAGATAAACTATTTTTAAAAAAGGAGGTCCACCAGCGAGGCCAGAACTCCAGAAGGCCTCCCACTGTGGCCCCCCAAGCACCAAGAATACAGAGCATCACTGCTCCAGAGCATTCCAACTACACATTGTGGCTCACAGCCACTGAAGGACCTCTGCTCCGTATGTTTATCCAGTCCCCTCTTGAAGCTGTCTATGCTTGTAGCTGCCATCATTTCTTAACGGCAGTGACTTCCACGTGTTAATTACTCTTTAGGTGAAGAAGTAGTCTAACCCCTTACGGAATCTGAGTTATGCACTGTTTGTGGGATACCTCGTGCTGTTTGATTGCATGGTTCTGCAGGGAACAATCTGCTTGGGGCTGTAATGAAGTAAACAAACCAAACAAAATCATTGATGGAGTGAATCGGGAACTCTAGGTAGGGCATCGTGGCAATGGCTTTTCTCCAGAAGGATGCTTGCAGCTGAGCAGCTACGATTGTGCGGCTGCTTGACAAACTCCTCTTTAACTTATGCATCTTGACTCTAACTAACCTTTCCTGGAAACTAACCCCCCCCCCCACCTATATGTAAGGCTTGAGAAAGCCTGTTTCAATGTATCTGAAGTGTCCATCTATGTATGCAAAGTCTCTCCTTTCTCGCCAGTTTGCTGTAGTGGTTAAGTGTGCGGACTCTAATCTGGGAGAACTGGGTTCGATTCCTCACTCCTCCACTTGCACCTGGCTGGGTGACCTTGGGCAAGCCATAGTTCTGGCACAGCTGTCCTTGAAAAAGAGCAGTTTCTGTCAGAGCTCTCTCAGCCCCACCTGCCTCACAGGGTGTCTGTTGTGGGGAGGGGAAGGGAAAGGAGTTTGTCAGGAAGTTCTTCCTAATGTTTAGCCAAAAAGTCTTCTGATTGAATTTCAGTCCGTTGGTTCTGGGCCAACCTTCTGGGGCAACAGAAAACAACTCCATACCATCTTCTATGTGACAGCCCTTCAAGTACTTGAAGATTACATTTGTTGTTCAGTCGCACAGTCGAGTCCAGCTCTTCGCGACCCCATGGACCGGATCACCCAGGCCCTCCTATCCTCCGCCGTCCTCTGAAGCTTGCTCGATTTCATGTTCGTTGCATCGATGACACTATGAAGATTACATAGGCTATGTAATTTACATGATTTTATGTAAGCTGCCCTGAGCGGGCTCCGGCTGAGAGAGTGGGGTAGAAATCCAATAGATAGATAGATAGATAGGTAGGTAGGTAGGTAGGTAGGTAGGTAGATGATAGATAGATAGATAGATAGATAGATAGATAGATAGATAGATAGATAGATGATAGGTAGGTAGGTAGGTAGGTAGGTAGGTAGGTAGATAGATAGATAGATAGATAGATAGATAGATAGATAGATGATAGATAGGTAGGTAGGTAGGTAGGTAGGTAGATAGATAGATAGATAGATAGATAGATAGATGATAGATAGGTAGGTAGGTAGGTAGATAGATAGATGATAGATAGATAGATGATAGATAGATAGATAGATAGATAGATAGATAGATAGATAGATAGATAGATAGATAGATCTCTGTGAAATATAAATGCATACGTTTATTAGTTGCTCAGTGCATATACAAAATATCCATCTAGACAGGCATCTGCAGTAATTTGATCATTAATCTATGCCCCTGTTCATTTTTAATCACCTGGTGACATATTGAACTTTGTGTTCTTGTGGATATAGTTTTTATTAAGGTGACCCTTCATACTCCCCTCCCCAAAACTCCCATTTTCCTTTCCCCCTTACCTTATTTCCTGTCTGTATCATTCTATATGGATGAATTCATGTGAATCTGATGGTTCTGTTTGGTCGGGGGGAGGGGGGGAACTATAATGGACAAATTAGTATTTTTCCTTTTTTTAAAAAAAAATGAGTTTATCATAGATTTTAATTAATACGCGAAAGAATGGGAAAGCCACTAGGAGGCAGTGTTGTGACACTCTCAAAACCGGCTGTCCTCTAGCCCTCCCTTCTCTTTGTTTCCTACATCCTCCGGGAGGCTGAACAGTGGCGTGTACTAAGTACATCTTGCAGGTCAACTCCCAAATAAGCACATCAAAGCCCAGAAAAATATACCACATCTGAATCTTTAGAGGGTTATGTATGTGAATTTTGCTTGAACTGTACTGCACTATAAAGCAATGCACCATTTCTGTAACTGATCCTAGAGTAATGTAGGTTCCCCATACCACCACCACCCTTTTAAGCCAGGAAACCATTTTCCGTTCATCTGAGTTGGAGCCTAATCAGATACAACTTTGATAGAAGGAAGGCTGAGTACAAACTGGTGTTTCATGCGCTTTTTTTTTGGGGGGGGGAGCTATTTTGTATGGATCTGTGAGTAGAATTGTGGCCTGGCTATAGGTAAAGGTAAAGGTTCCCTTGCTCGAAAGCCAGTCGAGTCCGACTCTAGGGTTGCGGTGCTCATCTCCGTTTCAAAGCCGAAGAGCCAGCGCTGTCCGAAGACGTTTCTGTGGTCATGTGGCCGGCATGACTAAACGCCAAGGCGCACGGAACGCCTTGCAATTTCTTGCTCTTGAACTGCTAGGTTGGCAGGAGCTGGGGCCAGAGACGGGAGCTCACTCCCTCATGCGGCAACTCGGGTCTTGAACTACTGGCCTTCCACAGCCTGCAGTTCAGCATCTTAACCACTTGAGCCACCGCAGCTCCACAGGTCTGGCTATAGAGACAAGGTAAACCAAAGACCTAAAAGTATTTTTCATTCAATTATTTATTTCATTAGATTTACACACACAAACCCAGCAGGCTCAGGGGAGGTTCCAGACAAACCGATCTGCACACAGTGCAGATTTACAATTAAACTGAGGAACATATAAGTCAATTAAAATTAAAACATATAGACAACATAGTACTGGATATACAATATGCCTCGACAGATGATGTCAATGCTGGCAATGTAGAATCTGCAGTCACGGGGGTGGGGGGGAGGCCGTATCAGGTGGATGCCGGCTGCTTCAACTAAAGGCCTGGTGGAAGAGCTCCGTCTTACAGGCCATGTGGAACGCTAACAGGTCCCGCAGGACCCAGATCTCATAAGGGAGCTCCTTACACCGGGTGGGAGCCAGGGCCGAAAAGACCCTGTCCCTAGTTGAGACAAGTAATAGTAGTAATCTCTGTGTGCTGCTGTGCATTTTTGCCCAGGTATCATGCCATAGACAGAATTTATTTATTTACGCTCTTTATATTTCACCTTTCACCCCCAATGGGGACCCAATGTGGATTACATAATTCTCCTTTGTTGTTGTTGTTCAGAATGTGACTGGCCCAAGGTCACCCAGCGAGCTTCCATGGCACTAGCAGAGATCTGAACCGGGTTTCCCAGATCCTAGTCCAGCACTCTAACCACTACACCACACTGGATGTTTCGGCTCCTCTTGCATTGCCGCAAACGCAATCGTTTGCAATCCCGGTGATTCAGACCTTCATCAGCTTTTAAGCACGCAGAGGAAACCAAGAGATGTGGATGCCCGCGTGTTCAGAGCTGAGGGTGGCGGAGAGACGTTTCAGGGGCTTGAATGGCATCAAGGAAGACATGGCTGCGGGGCCGCTTTGCTCTTGTGCACGCGCCCGCCGTTGGAAATCAAAGGAATTAGGAGCGGAGTCATCTCTCGGCCCAGAAGATGAAAAAAGAAGAAGAAGAAGCAAAACCATCTTTTATAATGGATGCCATGATCTTAGTTTTTTTGATGTTGAGCTTCAAGCCCACTTTTGCGCTCTCCTCTTTTACCCTGAGCAGGAGGCTCTTTAGGTCCTCTTCACTTTCTGCCATTAGAGGGTATCGTCTGCATATCTGAGGTTGTTGATCTTTCCCCCAGCAATCTTAATTCCCGCTTGTGATTCATCCAGGCCAGCATTCTCCTTTACTCCACTGTTATCTGCACAACAACCTTATGAGGTAGGTTAGGCTGAGAGCATGTGACTGGCCCAAGGTCACCCAGCGAGCTTCCATGGCACTAGCAGAGATCTGAACCGGGTTTCCCAGATCCTAGTCCAGCACTCTAACCACTACACCACACTGGACGTTTCGGCTCCTCTTGCATTGCCGCAAACGCAATCGTTTGCAATCCCGCTGATTCAGACCTTCATCAGCTTTTAAGCACACAGAGGAAACCGAGAGACGTGGATGCCCGCGCGTTCAGAGCTGAGGGTGGCGGAGAGACATTTCAGGGGCTTGAATGGCATCGAGGAAGACATGGCTGCAGGGCCGCTTTGCTCTCGTGCACACGCCCGCCGTTGGAAATCAAAGGAATTAGGAGCGGAGTCATCTCTCGGCCCAGAAGATGAAAAAAGAAGAAGAAGAAGCAAAACCATCTTTTATAATAACTATGCTTAAGGGATGTCCAGCCGGGTTTCATTCTTCAATAACAACGCCCGCTGTGCCAGTCCCGATAGGGGGAAACATCTACAGGCAAGATCAGCAGAATGTCTCTTTAATTTCTCAATAGGTGCCAGACCGCATCTGTGCTGTTTTGCTCTGTGCCTTGCTGCAATATATTTTGCTTCCCAGATGACTGAAGCTTTGGAACTGAAGGGTGGGGGGATGCACATGGGAGAAATGCTTTGAGAACCAGGGGCGGCCACGGGGGGGGGGGGAGGCTTGGAAAGTACAAGGCTGTGATCAGAGCATAGACTGGGCGACCAGTCCTCAAAGGGAAAATTGCTTGTAAGCAGTTCAGAATTCTGAATATTTCTGATTTCATTCAATGGATAGCTTGTTCATGTCCAG
>NW_015169829.1:394141-399233 GCF_001447785.1 Gekko japonicus | reverse complement strand
AGCTAGACCGGATCCTAGGAGTGCCACTAGTGTAGCTTCTAGCACATTTAAAATTTAAAGTTCAGGTGCATAGGGTGTCAGTCCTGTTTGGCATTGCAGGAAGAGAACAAAATTTTAATCCTTTCCAGAGACAGTTTGGTGTAGTAGTTAAGAGCGCAGAGTCTAATCTGGGAGAACTGGGTTTGATTCCCCACTCCTCCACATGCAGCTGTGGGTGTGACCTTGGGTCAGTCACAAGTTCTTTCAGAGCTGTTCTCTCAAGAGCAGTTCTCAAAAGACCACTCTCAGCCCCACCGACCTCACAGGGTGTCTGTTGTGGGAAAGGGAAAGGAAAGGAGATTGTAAGCCACTCTGAGACTCCTTTGGGTAGTGAAGGGCGGGGTATAAATCCAATCTCTTCTTCTTCTGTTGCATGATCTCAGTGAGCCACTGTTTCCCTAAATGGCGACCGACAGAGGTACTGAAATCAATTGGAGATACTTTGTGCATTGAAGCCATGGATGCTTGAACGTCGGCTGGTTCAGCTCACTTGCTGCTCACTGGGTGCAAGCAGGGGGCCAGTTTTTCATTGAGCAGCTTAGCAGTTCAAGGACTTATTTGAATTTATTATTACAAATTGTTTTTGGAAAAACTCCACCTGAATTACCTGTGAATTTCTACCTGTCTATTTATTGCGTGATAGGAAAATTTGTTCTGAGGACTACATATGTCATCTATATAATTTATTAAATCATTGATTTTTGGTGTTAAAAT
Organism: Gekko japonicus; assembly: GCF_001447785.1. NCBI lineage: Eukaryota > Metazoa > Chordata > Lepidosauria > Squamata > Gekkonidae > Gekko > Gekko japonicus. The sequence goes on along the minus strand of NW_015169829.1, from coordinate 398,480 downwards.
TTGGGCTATGCAGAGGCAAGCAATGGGAAACCACCTCTATTTGTCACTTGCTTTGAACACCCAACAGCAGGGGTGTCAAACATGCGGCTCGGGGGCCAGATGAGGCCCCCGGAGGGGTTCTATCAGGCATGCAGTGGAACTGGCTGTCTTCTGCTTCTTCTTCCAGTTCTGCTGCTGCTGCGTCATCCTAGGTTTGCAGCTTACAGATACACACCTGAACAGCATACTCAAGGTTGCAACAGCACAGACATTTTGATGCAATAATTCGGAGCAAGAGGTGTCAGTTATCAGACACTCTTCAATAGACAAAATATTGCAAGAGTGCGAATGTTTTAAGCATGTTTTTATTTTAAGTAAAAAAAAAAACCTTAGTGTTTGTGTCCTTTATAAAGTTTATATCTCTGCTACCTGGCATTACATTTTTTGACACACATGGCCCGGCCCAACAAGGTCTTATTTATGTTAGATTCGGCCCTCATAACAAATAAGTTCGACACCCTTGCCCTACAAGTTCACCATAAGTTGGCTGTGACTTGATGGTACTTTCCACCACCAACAGTCCAGTACTTTAACCACTACACCCACAGATGATATGAGGTCGCTGCTACTATCTATCTACCATAATTCAAGCTTCAAGCACAAAGCAGGAATCTTTTGATTAAAATAAAACTGGCGTAGTCCTGACCTGTATGGCCCAGATCTCAGAAGCTAAGCCGGGTTGGTGCTGGTTAGTAATTGGATGGGAGGTCACCATCGAAATCCAGGGTTGCTACGCAAAGGCAAGCAATGTCAAACCACCTCTGCTCATCTGTTACCCTGAAAGCCGTACTGGGCCCATCACCCTTTCCTGGATAGCCCAGGCTAGCCCCAGTGTCCTCAGCTTTCAGAAGCTAAGCAGGGTCAGCCCCGATTAGTCCTTGGATGGGAGACCACCAAGGAAGTTCAGGGTCTGCTATGCAGAGGAAGGCAGTGGCAAACGACCTCTGTTCATCCCTTGTCTTGAAAACCCTTCAGTTTCACTTTAAGGCGGCTGCAACTTTACAGCATTTTCCAGCACCAAGCCATCAGTCAGTCATAAACATTGTGTATTTACTAAAGTTCTACCAATTTGATGTTTGTTGAAGCCTACATTATCGATGCGGCTCTGCACATGTGTCTTTCTGCACAGCATTCTGAGAGTCATAATCACCTCTCCACAAAAAGCTATATCGAAGAAATTATTTGACATGACCGTAACTTGCATGTGAATGTAAGACAACCCCCCTTTTTGATGGTATACCTGGGGGAAAGACCTAGTCTTGCACTTGAGTGAATACACTGTGTGCATGTACAGTATGCACATCCTTCCATGGTGTGCCAACGCATTCACCTCCTTCTACCCACTTAAGAAGAGAAGAAGAAGAAATTGGATTTATACCCTGCCCTTCACTATTCAAAGAAGTCTCAGAGCGGCTTACAAACGCCTTTCCCTTCCCCTCCCCACAACAGACACCCTGTGAGGTAGGTGGGGCTAAGAGAACTCTGACAGAAACCTCTTTTTCAAGAACAGCTGTGCCAGAATTATGGCTTGCCCAAGGTCATCCAGCCAGGTGCAAGTGGAGGAGTGAGGAATCAAACCCGGTTCTCCCAGATTAGAGTCCGCGCACTTAACCACTACACCAAACTAGTTCATTCAAAGCAAGCCTTGATTCTAGACTGGTCTGTACAATGTATTATAGCACTGAAAAAAGTGCAGAAAAGGGCAACTTGAATGATAAAAGGGTTGGAACACTTTCCCTATGAAGAAAAGTTAAAGTGCTTGGGGCTCTTTAGCTTGGAGAAACAACAGCTGAGGGGTGACATGATTGAGGTTTATAAGATTATGCATGGGATAGAGCAGGTCGAGAAAGAAGTACTTTTCCCTCTTTCTCACAATACAAGAACTCGTGGGCACTCCATGAAATTGCTGAGCAGTTGGGTTACAACAGATAAAAGGAAGTACTTCTTCACCCAAAGAGTGAATTCACTGCCACAGGTGGTGGTGACGGCTACAAGCATGGACAGCTTCAAGAGGGAATTGGATAAACATATGGAGCAGAGGTCCATCAGTGACTTTGAGCCACACGGTATAGATAGGAACTCTCAGGCTGGGGCAATGCTCTCTCTTTTTGGTGCTTGGGGGGGGGAACAGTGGAAGGGCTTCTAGTGTCCTGGCCCCACTGCTGGACCTCCTGGTGGCACCTGGTATTTTTGGCCACTGTTATGACACAGAGTGTTGGACTAGATGGGCCATTGGCCTGATCCAACATTGGCTTCTCTTATGTTCTTATAAGAGGGAATTAGATAAGCATATGGAGCAGAGGTCCATCAGTGGCTTTTAGCCACAAGGTATAGATAGGAACTCTCAGGCTAGGGCAATGCTCTGTCTTTTTGGTGCTTGGGGGGGGGGGTAACAGTGGGAGGACTTCTTGTGTCCTGGCCCCACCGATAGACCTCCTGGTGGCACCTGGTATTTTTGGCCACTGTGTGACAGAGTGTTGGGCTGGATGGCCCATTGGCCTGATCCAACATTGGCTTCTCTTATGTTCTTAGAAGAGGGGATTAGATAAGCATATGGAGCAGAGGTCCATCAGTGGTATAGATAGGAACTCTCAGGATGGGACAAGTGATGCTCTGTATTCTTGGTGCTTGGGGGGGGGTAACAGTGGGAGGGCTTTTAGTATCCTGGCCCCACTGCTGGACCTCCTGGTGGCACCTGGTATTTTTGGCCACTGTGTGACACAGAGTGTTGGGCTGGATGGCCCATTGGCCTGATCCAACATTGGCTTCTCTTATGTTCTTTGGTCTCAATCTGAATCGCTGCCACCTATAACTCCTAGATGCTCAGATCCGTTGTTTGTCCCGCACATCAGTGTAATCCTCTGCAAACAACGTTGGTGTTTGTCTAATTTTCTGTTTATCTGCCTGCGTTGGATGCCCCCCAAGCCCTTCAGATGAGCGGTGATGTTCGGTACTTAAATTCATTACTGAAAACTTAACTTTGCACTATATCCTCATTAATTCCATACAAAAAGGTTCTGTGGACACAAATAAAGCCTTAATCCTGTTTACAGAGCCACCGCAGCATTCTGGCTCCAACAGAGCAAAAAACCCACATTTCTTTATTTCACCCATCCTCATAACCATGGAAAATAACCACTCCATCCTCACACAGTTTTTCATATCGGGCCTATGAATGGAAGACAGGTGAGGTGCAGCTGGAACACGACAAAGGTTCAACCCTGGAATCGTTTGGAAGGCAAGCTTCCCACTCCAGAATATGTGCACATATTTCTTATTCCCAGGGCTATTCTTGGGCAGGAACGCACAGGAACGGAGTTCCGGCTGGCTTCCAAGTTGGCCACGCCTAGCAGGAACTCATTAGCATAATAGGCCACACCCAACAGCAGAAACTCATTAGGATTGGCTACATTAGGGGTGTGTGGCCTAACATGCAAAGGAGTTCCTGCTACAAAAAAGCCCTGGGTTTTGACAACAAACAAGGTAAGCAGAATAAGAAGCAAAAGGTGGGTGTGGCTGGATGAGCACACTTCTGGTAACATGGGGGTATGGCCTAATATGCCAATGAGCTGTGCTGTCATGGGTGTGGCCTAATATGCTAATGAGTTCCTGCTGGGCTTTATCTACAAAAGAGCCCTGCTTATTCCCAACTGATAACGTGGCACAGGGTTGCCATGTTCCCCCTGGCAGGGGACAGGGATAGGGCTGCCACCTCCAGGCTGGGAAATTCCTGGAGATTTGTGAGGAGGAGGAGGAGAAGAAGAAGAGGAGGAGAAGGAGACTGGATTTATGCCCTACCCTTCACTACCCAAAGGAGTCTCAGAGCTTACAATCTCCTTTCCCTTCCCCTCCCCACAACAGACACCCTGTGAGGTAGGCAGGGCTGAGAGAGCTCTGAGAGAACTGCCCTTGAGAGAACAGCTCTGAGAGAACTATGGTTTGCCCAAGGTCATCCAGCCAGGTGCAAGTGGAGGAGTGGGGAATCAAACCCGGTTCTCCCAGGTTAGAGTCTGCGCACTTAACCACTACACCAAACTGGCTGTAAAAGAAACTCAGTGGGATTGTACATATGGAGCAAGATTTTTTTGATATGGTATTTACCCCAGCACAGGAGTCCAGAAGTGAATCACCACACACAAAAGAATAATTTTTAAATCATTTATAGACACACACACACACACACACACACTATCATCTAGTGGGTACCTTTTTAAGAAAAGTGGGGTATATAAAAAGTAAATAAATAAAATAGTGCAATCACTATTACAAAAAAAGTCCTCTGGGGTCATTATTGCGCTGT
>NW_015169829.1:388376-394130 GCF_001447785.1 Gekko japonicus | reverse complement strand
GGAAAACAGCAGTTGCAGAAGCTGACGGAAGAAAAACGACGGCAAAGTGGTCGGGACCTTCAAAAACGGGGACGTTCCCTTTCAGATGATGTGCATTAGGACTCTGTCCACGGTCTGTCTTCTCTTCAAAAAGGTCATAATAAAGTAGGTTTGAGGAAAAAATAATACTGAGGATTAGGAAAAACTGAAAAGTGGGTGACTAGGTGGTATGGATGCTTCAAAATGGGCGCTCCAGTTTGAAGAAGAGTTGGTTTTATACCCTGCCCTTCACTACCCGAAGGAGGGTTGGAGTGAGTTACAATTGCCTTCCTTTCCTCTGCCCACAATAGCCCCACAACAGCCCCACCTACTTCACAGGGTTCCTCAGCCCCACCTATCCCACAAGGTTCCTTTCCCTGAGGGACCCTGTGAGGTAGGTGGGGCTGAGAGAGCTCTGAGAGAACTGCGCTTGCCCCAAGGTCACCCAGCAGGCTTCATGTGGAGGAGTGGGGAATCAAATCCGGTTCTCCAGATTAGAGTCTCACTCTTAACCAGGGGTCATGTCCTGCAGGAGCACACAGGAGCGGAGCTCCGGCAGTAAGGAGCCCAGGGGGTGGGCACATGCAACAAGCCCCGCCCCCTGCTCCCAGCAGCCCTCAGGCAGGCCACGAGGAGGCTTCTAATGTCCTGGCCCCACTGGTGGACCTCCTGATGGCACTGGTATTTCTGGCCACTGTGTGACACAGAGTGTTGGACTGGATGGGCCTTGGCCTGATCCAACATTGGCATCTCTTATGTTCTTAACTGGCTCTCAAGAAGAGGCAGATGAAAATTTAAAGAAGGGAACTGTCTAAACAGTTTTGATATGTTAAGGGGAGATTCCTCTTCAAACCGGAGTTTTCTCCAGAGCCCTGATGTCGTAGCTGTAAGCTGTGTTTTGTCCAGTTGCACAAACATCCTTATCTGTGTGTCCATCTAGCCTTTGGCTTCTAGATATAGTGAATATGAGTAGACCATTCAGAGGCGGGGGGGCACAGCATCACGTGTAACAGGATGTCACTTCCGGTTAAAAAAGGGAAGTGCCAAAGGGTCACTCTAGGAATTGCCACAACTCTATGGTTTCCAGCGATTCTTAGAGCTACCCTTTGTCACATCTGGCAGGAACTTCTGGCACTGGGTTTTCAAAATTTCACCTGCTAGAGCAGAGGCAGGCAATTGGGAGCTGGGGTGGGGATCCTCCCACCCCTACTGGGGACTGGGCCACCCTTATTCAGGAGAGGGGAGAGGAAGACAGAATCATAGAGTTGGAAGGGATCTCCAGGGTCATCTAGTCCAACCCCCCTGCACGATGAAGGAAATTCATAAATACCTCCCCCTCCACATCCCCAGGGACTGCTGTTTCATGTCCAGAAGATGATGTAAAAGAAATAAGAAACAAATGTAGAAAATGGGAGGGGGAGTAAACTGGACAGAAGTCAGCTGAGGAAAGACTAATTGAAACAAATATAGAGCATTCGTGAAGACAGTAATTCATGGGGGATGCAGAGAGAGAAAAGAAAAGCTGCAATGGAATCCTATGCGGAGCGTCTGCAGTCCTGGCACATGGATTTCAGTGGGCTTAGACTGGAGGAACTATACATAGGACTGCTCTGTTGCTGTATAAAAAAATCCTCTCATATAAAATTAAGATAACATTTTCAAAGAAAGGAAAAATGAAAGACCTCTTCCCTGAGGCCCTAGCCTTGGAACATGAGAAGTTTCTGCCGGCAGCTATTTTTTAAAGTCACATTTAAGAAAGCACTGGGAATATTCCTTGAAAACTGTACACACTGATACAGCCTTGGCACCAGTGAAGCAGCACCAACTGGTTAAACGGGTCTCAGCCAGCAAGAAAGATGGATGGATGGCCAATTTCTGACTTGCAGTTAATAATTGCAATGTCACTGCACAATAATCGTAAATCTGGGAAAATGTCAAAGCCCAGCCAAGGCGCTAAGAGGAAAGTTAACATCCAAATGGTAGGCTCGCCAGAGGTGTTGCCCAAACTGGCCTATTTAATTAGTTGGTTGATTGGGGGATTTAGTTTTTCGAGAGAGTAACTTGGGACCTTTTTCACCTTTGCATACCAAGATCCTTCCTCCAGGGAACTCTCAAATGAACCAGGCTGATGCTTAACTAACAGAGTTTTATTGAAAACTACTAGAAGGCAAAACACACATACAGAATATGTACTAGAAACACACTTGCAAGGTTGGCTAAGAAGAACAGAGTGAGATGGGGGAAAATAGATTTTGGGGAAGAGGTTATATCTACCAGTCATGAAGAGATTCAGGTCTGTCCAGAAGGTTAGAGGTCTGTTGAAGAGCAAGATGACCAGCGTCTTGGGTGTCCAGTTACACACACACACACACACACACACACACACACACACACACAATGTGAGTAGCTTGGGAATAAAGGTAAAGGTAAAGGTTTCCCTTGCTCGAAAGCTAGTCAAATCCGACTCTAGGGGCAGTGCTCATTTCCCTTTCCAAGCCAAAGAGCCAGCACTGTCCGAAGACGTCTCCGTGGTCATGTGACCGGCGTGACTAAATGCCAAGGCACACAGAATGCTGTTACCTTGCCACCGAATCAGTACTTATTTATTTACTTGCCGTTTCTTGCTTTCAAACTGCTAGGTTGGCAGGAGCTGAAGCCAGAGACGGGAGCTCACACCATCATGCAGCACTAGGGTCTCGAACTGCCAAACTACAGACCTTCCAGTCTGCAGCTCAACATCTTTACCTCTAAGTGAACACAGGCCCAAGCTTCTGTATATTTATACCCAAAAATGATACCTGAGAGTATGCTGATGTGGTTGCATCAAACAAAAAATAGGGTTGATATGTTTCCCAAGAACAGGGAGAAACGGTGAATGCTATCCCCGGGTGAGATCAAAGAATTGGGCAAACCTTGAGTACTTTCCCAGAGCTGATAATATCTGTGGATGCCCTTTGACATGCAGGCTGGAGAGGAACTTTCGAGTGTTGTCAATATGCTAAGCAGGCAAATGAGGGATGCAAAATTGGATAAAAGAGATTACCATAAAGTGTGATGCTGGCCCTAGAGAGTCAGTTCGGTGTTGTGGTTAAGTGTGCAGACTCTAACCTGGGAGAACCGGGTTTGGTTCCCCACTCCTCCACTTGCAGCTGCTGGATGACCTTGGGCAAGCCATAGTTCTGACAAGAGCTGTCCTGGAAAGCTGTTGTGGGGAGGGGAAGGGAAAGGAGTTTGTAAGCCGCTCTGAGACTCCTTTGGGTAGTGAAGGGCGGGGTATAAATCCAATCTCTTCTTCTCTTCTTCTAACTGGCTGTAAGAGTCTTGGCTGCCCTAACCTGGATGATCCTGTCAGATCTCGGAAGCTAAGCAGGGTCGACCCCGGTTAGTACTTGGATGGGAGACCAGCAAGGAAGTCCAGGGTTGTTACACAGAAGCAGGCAATAGCAAACCACCTCTGTTCGTCTCTTGCCTTGAATACCCTACGGGGTCACCTAAGTTGGCTGTGACTTACCAGTAACCAGGGCCATTTTGGGGCAGGAACGCACAGGAACAGAGTTCCAGCTGGCTCCCAAGTTGGCCACGCCCAGCAGGAACTCATTAGCATAATAGGCCACACCCAACAGCAGGAACTCATTAGGATTGGCTACATTAGGGGTGTGTGGCCTAACATGCAAAGGAGTTCTTGCTACAAAAAAAAAGTCCCTGGGTTTTGACAACAAACAAGGTAAACAGAATAAGAAGCAAAAGGTGGGTGTGGCTGGATGAGCACACTTCTGGTAACATGGGGGTGCGGCCTAATGTGCTAATGAGCTGTGCTGTCAGGGGTGTGGCCCAATATGCTAATGAGTTCCTGCTGTTGGGTGTGGCCTATTATGCTAAAGAGTTCCTGCTGGGCTTTTTCTACAAAAAGAGCCCTGCCAGTAACACTGTTGGCATAATGAGCCCCATATTATCGATGGTGGGTGGGAGGCTGAGGAAGATTCTATATGTGGATAAGGGTTTTTTTTGGGGGGGGGGCGCCTGAATTCCATTTCCCAGGCCCATCTCTTTGTCTGACCTGTTGTCCTGAATGGGACGCTGCGCATACTTACCTCTGTGGTGAGAGCCCACATCGCTTGGTTAAGCCTTCGTAGAGCAGACCCCCCGTGGGCATCTCTTGTTGTACTGACTGCTCGTCTGATCAGTGCAGTTTTCAAGTCCGCCCTTCAACATCCTTTTCTCTCTGCCCTGACCTGGACAGCCCAGGCTCGCTAGCCCGATCTGGTCAGATCTCGGAAGCTAAGCGGGGCCGACCCTGACAAGTATTTGGATGGGAGACCTCTAGAGAATACCAGGGCCGGGAGGCAGAAACAAGCTATCAAGCCACTTCTCTCTCTCTCTTTTTTAAACATATTTTTATTGGATTTTCACAATAATGTACAAATCAATAATAGTTACCATTATTCCTATCATCCCATTAACACCTTATACAACAAATATACTATACGGCAGCAACGCCAACAATTACTCACTTTCCCCCCTTCATCTCATTCACCCAATAGCCAACTCTCAAGTAGTAATTACATACATCCACTAATAATCACTTTAAATCTATAATCTGTTATTATACTGACCGTCTCTCCTTATCAACCTTACTCTCTCAACAGACAATACTAAAGAATTTTCTACATGTTACAGCATTTCTATAATTTTTAACTTTTTATCTTATTTTAATTCATTTTTATTTTGTTTATATACATATTTTTCTTAATTTTTGTTAATATTTCCTTATTTCCCTTGTTTACCCCCCAGCTACTCTAACCAGGATCGTCTTTTGTAAGTTTTTAGCTTAACTGGCTGCTGCAACCTTCCACTTCTTCCTTTTCAAATATTTTCGCACCTTAGTAGGAGGCTACTAAGGTGTCACCTAAGCCACATCTCTGCGTATCCTCCATGCCTCAGTAGGAGTCACCAGAGGCCGCCATGACGTCCAGGTGTGGGCACATACACACGCATGCACGCACACACACCAAAAAATGCAAAAATACCAAAAAAAACCAAAACAAAACAAGAAAACACACACCCCTCTCTCTTCAAAGGGCTTCCAAAATGGCAAATAGCACTTAAAACCTGACAAATGCATCTATTATTAAAATAGAATTTTAGTGAGTCCGGTTAAGACATGTACATATGAAACGTTGGTCCATTGGGGTCAGTGTTGTCTACTCAGACTGGCCATGGCTCTCCAGGGTCTCAGACAGAAGTCTTTTACATCATCTCTTACACATTCCTTTTAACTGGAGATGCAGGGGATTGAACCAAGGACCTTCTGCATGCCAAGCAGAGGCACTTTCACTGAGCCACGGCCCCTCCAATGACAACTGGCTGCTGTCGCAGTTCCATTTAGCCTTTATCATAGCAACGGAAGAGATGGGAGCTCTTAACAGGAGAGATGGGAGTGAGTTCGGTGTAGTGGTTAAGTGCGCGGAATCTAATCTGGCAGAACCGGGTTTGATTCCCCACTCCTCCACTTGCACCAGCTGGATGACCTGGGGCAAGCCATAGTTCTGGCACAGCTGCCCTTGAAAAAGAGCAGTTTCTATCAGAGCTCTCTCGGCCCCACTTACCTCACAGGGTGTCTGTCGTGGGGAGGGGAAGGGAAAGGAGTTTGTAAGCCGCTCTGAGAGACCTTTGGGTAGTGACGGGCAGGGTATAAATCCAATCTCCTCCTCCTCCTCCTCCTCCTCCTCCTCCTCC